>NC_050577.1:229239161-229529257 GCF_011100635.1 Trichosurus vulpecula | reverse complement strand
CTTAAGTCACTTGCCCAAGGTCACACAGCGATTCAGGAGTATAGTTGGGACTTGAACCCTGATGGCTGACTCATTCAAATATTCAACAGTTTTATCATGTTGCCTCCAAAGAGAATATTGCAGGTTATGTTGGATTCTTACATACATTGTATAACTGTAAATCTACATTGACCTAACTCCTAAGAAATAAAAGACAACACCTTATAATTCAATCTTATTGGCATATATCCTGTTCTCTCCAATCTAGATTTCACTGCCTTACCCCATGTGATCATTATCCATGTCTTTGCATAAATCTTCCTAAGAAGGTTCAGTCAGCACCCTGAATTCTTCCTATGGGTCTTGAGGAAAACTAATGCGCCACCTGTCTTTAGTTATCACTCATTCTTGCTACGTGACTGCCCTTCATCCCTTTCTTTTCAATGATTTTTCAGTCATGTCCAATTCTTCATGACCCCATTTGGTGTTTTCTTGGTCAAGATCCTGTAGTGATTTGGCACTTCCTTCTTCAACTCATTTTACAGATGAGGAACTGAGGCATAGAGGCTTAAGTGACTTGCCAGGGTCACACAGCTAGTATCTGAGGCTAGATTTAAATTCAGGAGGATGAATCTTCCTGATTCCAGGCTCAGCATGCTATTCACTTTGCCACCTGTTGTATATGTGTCCTGTCTAGTGTCTTTCATATTATTTAGATAAATCTAATCATTGGCAAAACAATAGTAATACTAATTTAGTTATATAGTTGTGTACTTTCTCAAAACATTCACAACTGATATCACTTATAAATCTATAAAGACTAACAATAAAACAATATACAGACCAAGAATGAAAATTATAGTGTCAAAAAAATACCAATGACTTAATGAGTATCTCATTATGATGAGGTGATTATTGAACAAGCCACCGGAAAGTGCCTTAACATCTGGATCACCTTTATTGATTTCTGAAAAACCTTTTATTCCGTTCCACATTAATGGATTAGTATAATAATAATTAATAATAATATGGAAGTATAAATTTTCCAAATAACTTTACAAATATCTCATTTCATCCTAACAGCCCAGTGAGGTAAGTACTATTGTTACCCCCATTTTACACATGAGGAAACTGAGGCAGAGAGCAGTTAAGTGACTTGCCTAGGGTCATACATATTTCCTGCACATAACGTATATCCAAGAAGTATTATGACATCTATGACAAAAATACTATTAATAAAGTAATATCAAGAAAAATTGACATAATATATGACATGTTTCAGGGAAAGGGTTTAAGGTCACTGTGGTTTTTTTCCTAATTTGCATTGTCCTAGCAAACATTGAGACAGACACAAAGAAGTGACAAGAATTATATGCTAGAACACTCTTATCCTTCATAAATTAACATCTGGCAATTCTACATATAAAAAGATAAGTGCCAAAATATGCACAGAGAAAATAAACAAGAATAAACTTTATTAGAATTGAACCATATAGCAGTGTAGGACACTTGATTTACTGTCAGATTTTTCTTTAAATGATGGCAAGCATGTAGGAACTTTTTAAAAATACATGATTTTTTTTAATTGCATGAGTGTATTTGAATATATGCCTAGTTTCTGTCAACTCACTGAAGATCCAAGAAAGCAAACAAAAGGTCTTTCATGAGCAACATTCACTTGAATTCAACTAACAACATGTCAGCAAAGAAGCATAGAAACAATGGCCTGGTCAAGCAGACCTGTTTAACAAATTGGAGGGTTTCATCACTACAAAAAGATGAGGCCATTGCTATGAGAATCTACAAAATGTGTTTTCCATAGGACCCTGGATTTATAATTTCAGATAGATTTGACAGAAAAAGGGTAGAAATGGTACAACATGTTGCTTCAAAACAAAACAAAACAAAAACTACAAAATGTCTGGAAATATTTAATCAAATATTGAGAATTATACTTCAATTAATCAAATCCACAGAAGTTTCCTTTATAAGCAAATATTCAACAAACCCTGCTTTTATAAATGTAAACCCTTAAATATTCATTAAAATTCAACAAGTAAACTTCATGGGAAATAGACGACAACTACAGAGGAAGAACACTGTTGTCCACAATTATCCAGACATAACAATTACATATATACATATGTATATATGTATATATACACACATATATATATATACATAATATGTATATATATTAAATTAATATTGCTTATTGAACACTTATAGCTTCCAAACAATATGAAACAAAATGTCTTAAATATACAGATATCTAGCAAAACCAGGCAGGAACAGCAAAAGACATTAAGTATCTAAATCATCCTATTTTAACAGAATCGTCTTGGGGTTGTTTTCAATGTGTGCTTTTAATTATAAAAAGGAGTCATTTTTGTCACGTATGCAATAGTTCGCTGAAATTTAAGCACTGAAGAACAATAATACGAATGCAATCTGTCTTGGGACCATTTGTAAATGAGCTCAATTCAATATAAGATGAGAAAATTCATCATCATTATAATTATCATCAACCTAGATTATATTTCCATAATGTTTTTAAAGGTTTTAAAGTGTTTTATGTATGGTATTTTAATAAATTCTCAGTAAAATTATGCAGTCTGCTTTATACCTATCAAGAATTTGCCCAATACTCTTTGAATCCTGTGAAATTTTGATTCCATTGAATCATGTTGTTTCATGACTTACAAACTCACCACATCATGCTTGTAACTTCAGTGATGAAGACGTGTGACTTTCCCGTTGGCAAGCAGTTGAAAGCACTGAAACCACTACATAGTGTACCAATTGCAATCCTGATCTATCATCTCTATCATCCTAATTTTGTTCATGGTAACTCATCAAGCATATAAAAATATTTTGCATTTTTAATGGGCAATAAAAATGTGTCCATATATTACTGCGGCCACAGAGGTTCCATATTTATTCTCGGTACACTTATTAAACAAGTTTGATTTTAATAGTAGGTAGAATCTGATAGCAAAAATCCTCATCCTAAAAATATTCCATTTCTTTGATCACAGATAAATCTGACCTTCAGTCTGACATTTTGAATTTTTGAATGAGCCCAAATTTTGTCTTTCCATGGTCAGTAAAACTTTTCTTCAGAAAAACAATAGCAACAATAATAAAAATATGTTTTTATTAATAATTCCAATAAGCTATGGCCTTCCAAAAAGAACCACATGCACATATACACACAAAAAAGGAGATTGTAGGTGTGTATGTGTATAAATGTATATGTGTGTATCTATCGATACACACAAACACTTACAAATGTTAGCTTTTGTAACATGTGTATAATAAGGAATTTTAGAATGGCTTAAATCATTTTTTAAAATAGTGATCTTTTATTAGCTTTTCATTATCTCACAAGTGTTTGATGTCTATGGGTATTCCTCTCAGTGTAGTAATTTAAAAAAGGTTACAATGGTATAATAGAAATTTAGGGAAAGAGAGTGTGAAAGTGTAATAAGTATAACAGAATTCTCTTTTCATTTCCTCCTGCTTCATAAGACTTGCCACTATCATAGATTTAAAGCTGAAAGTTACCTTTAATGGATCTAGTTCTACTTACTCATTTTAGAGATGAATTAATTGAAGCTCACAGAGGTGAAGCTGGCCAAGTCCACATAGTTAATATGTGTCAGAAATAGGATTGGAAGCCAAGTGATCTGGTTCCAAGTCTAGTGTTCTTTCTACTGGGCTATATTCCCTCCTGGAAATGTCAAGGCCCTTACAGACTAGAAGTATAGATTTTTACTTATTCCTTCCTCTTTAATTCCAGAAATCACACAATTTGATTAAAGGATAACTTAGATTTCCTTGGGAAATTGTTGTCAACCATGGACTCTAGGCATGTATAGTAAGGCTTTTGCCTATCAACTTTAAACAACTTTGAATCTTAAACAAAATACTGGCAACAATGATTAAAAAAAGACAACCAACAACTTGTTATTTCCAACTGTTCTCTCTTATTGTTAAAAATAACTCACAAACTCTCTATAGTATTAAAAAAGAATGGGCAGACAATATTAATTTCCATATATTTCAGAGTCGCTTATAATAATGAAGTTGTATTTGCTGCTATATTGTTTCATTTAAAGTTCCTTGAGGGCTAGATATACCAAGATAATCTCCAAAAAGATACATGAATTAGATATGAAAGGCAATATCATAAACAAATTAGGGGAGCAAAGAAGACACTGCCTTTAAGATTAATAAACAAGAGTTTATCACCAAAAATGTCATAAAGAGGATTTCAGAAGAAAAACTGGGCAAATTTTACATGGTATTTTAAGAGTTCTAGCAAAAAGATCATGTTGTTAAAATGAGAAGGTAAACATCTAATTGGGAAGGAAAAGTATTTGAAAAAATTTCTCTGAAAAAGGCCTTGTTTCAAAGACATAAGAAACTGATTCAAAATTTGAAAAATTAGAACGATTCCTCAATTAACAAATGGTCAAATGATAGGAACGGAAGTTTCTCAAAAGAAGAAAAACATACTATCAACAAGCATATATTTAAAAAAATAAGTTCCAAAGGGAAATATGATTTAGACCAACTGTAAGATTCCAACATACACATATCAGACTTGTAAAGATAAGGAAAAAAAAAGAGGAGGATAAATGTTGGCAGGGTTGTGGGGGAAATATATATGTGTGTGTGTGTGTGCGTGTGCATGTGCATGTGCGTGTACATGTGCGTGTGTGTGTGTATGTGTGTGTATGCATTGATGTACCAATAGGTCCTATTGGTGCAGTTGCAAACTGGTACAGTCATTCTGGAAACCAGTTTGGGTCTGTGCACCAAAACTCACTAAACTCTACATACTTCTTGATCTAGCTCTTCCATTTAGGATGACTATTACCCCCAGACATAAAAAGAACAAGGTAAAAGATATATTTATACTTAAATATGTATAATAGTCCTTTTTGTGGTAGCAAAACAAAAACAACCCAGAAAACAGTGCTCATCAATCAGGAATAGCTGAGCAAATAATATTAAACAAAGATAATGGATTTTTTTTTGTATGAATTTTTGCATGGTTTAGCTAATAGCTAGGAAAACAATTTATATAATAACTACAGCATAAGAAAAATGAATTTGAAAGACCATAATTATGATCAATGAAATGAGCAATATAATTCATGAGCAACAATGTTGAAATATGAGAGGCTGTGGATTCAAGATGCAGAATAGGAAATACATTTTTGGACATTGTCAATGCAATAATTTCCTTTGCTTGACTATACATATTTTTCAAATAAATTTTTATTTTTTTCTTTCTAATTTGACTATGGAAAGTAGGAGGGAGAATAAATGAATACTTGTTAATTTAAAAAAATGCAATGACAAAAAATAAAAATACAATCCTTGATAGTGAATAGTTATTCTTACATATCTTGGCATCTTTGACTGTCATTGTTAGTGGGTGCACAGGGAATTTCTAGTATGGACTCTCCATCTCATTCATATTGAAAAATTATCTATAGTTTATAATCTGAAAGAAGTACTTGTGGGTACTGGGTAATTAAGTGACTTGACTAGCGTTCTATAGTTGGCATGTGTCATCATATTATTAGGTTTATCTATTTAGAGCTAGAAACCTTACAGTTCTGCTACTCAAACCCTTTCATTTTGTATGAGGAAATAACACAAAATGGTTAATTCCCTTTCTTCAGGTCATACAAGCATTGAGTAGTAAAACTAGGATTTGAATTTGGGTCCTTTGAATCCAGACCCGTCAGTTTTTCCATTATGCTATGTCAGGTCACCTGACACCAATGCTGATCATTAATCCACCATTTCATGCTACCTCCCATGCTTTTCATATAATAAACACTCAGAAAAACAAACATTTGTAGAATGATGTAATGAATGAGTAATGCTACATTAGAAGTGGAGATTGGGGACAGAACCCCTTGCATTCTTTCATCTTTTATCAAGAATTAACTCCTGGGATTTTGATATTCTTGACAATGTTTCCTGCCATGCCCATTAGTGGAGAAGTCTGCCAAAATCCTTTGATATATTACAGGTCAACATATCCTATAAGTTCGGTTTTTACTTCGTGGCTAAGACAATTTTCTAACAATTAAAAGAGAAATAAGAAACCTTACAAGGTATAATTTATCCTGTAATCCTTATATACTCACTCTGGGGAAAAATAGATTCCTAGGTTGGTAAAAGCAGGTTGTTAGCTAAGTGACTCCAAGCAAATTACTTAAACTTGTTTGCCTCAGTTTCCTCTTCTGTAAAATGAGCTGAAGATGGAAATGGCAAACCACTCCAGTACTTTTGCCAAGAAAACTCCCAATGGGGTAAAGAGTTTGAAAGAACTGAAAAACAGCTGAACAACTAAAGATAGGGAATGCAATATAGGAGAAGTCTTAAATTTACTGTAATCTAGTTTTTAAAATATCAGTGAAATGCTAGAAATAAATAAGGTAATCTAGATTTGTTCATTCACTTGCCTCCTTTCATTTCTTCCCTTACCCCTCAGGTGGGGGTGTTTCCCAAGACTCTATTTTCAGTCTGCTCTCTACAACCTCTTCCTCAGCAATCTCATTTACTCTTTATAAAGAGTTGAGAGTTGAGAGAAGAGTAAAGAGTTGAGAGAGACTCTTTGTCTCTCTCAACTGAGTCTTATATATCTACATAGCTAGCTTAATCATCCTGACTATGGAAAACGTTACTCATATGATATATTATTTTGATGGGTCTGTGAGTTAATCCTTGTGTAATCTAATCCAACAACTCAGATCACAATACATTAGTGCTTGTTCATCATATTCAACCCTTCTCCTTCCATATCAACTATAATAAGTCCTTCAATGCTTGGAGCCTTCTTTTAGGTCTCTTACCATTGTTTGGATACCAACTGGGCATGTGGGCTGCACATAGGTCATCTCTCACATTCACTCTGTGACTGGTCCATGTCATTACTGATTTCTGCTATGTGATTAGTCCATTTGCTTTCTGGTCACATATATATATATATATATATATATATATATATATATATATATATATATATATATATATATACATATACACCTGATGACATCATCCTTTATACTGCTTTTTCTGTGTCATTCTTTATGTCAAAAATGTCACAAGCTATTCACCTTTGTCAGGTATTCCCTCTTTTTTGATATCTACTTTTTTCTCCAAATTTTATATTTTAAATTGTTGATATTTATTTTCTCTAATTCCCATCCTCCCTTTTTGAGAAAAAGAAAGAAAAGAAAGAAAGAAAGAAAGAAAGAAAGAAAGAAAGAAAGAAAGAAAGAAAGAAAGAAAGAAAGAAAGAAAGGAAGAAAGAAAGAAAAGGGAAACATTTCCACTTTTTTACTTTCATTTTTAATTCTTTCTTCCACCTGAGTTTAATACTATTCTTCCAGGTCTGTGGAGTTCCCTTTCCTCTCTCTAACTTATCTATGATCTAATGTCATTGTATAGATTAATTTTATTTTCTATAGGAATTCAAGTACTAGGAGATCGTGTGAGAAAAATATAACTGGCATAGGTTATTTGATATGAATGTAATTCCTGCCTTATTTTTTTAAGTAGTCATGTTTCTCCCTCCCACCCCCATCACAAAAGCAATACAAAAAAGTAAAGTTGGTAAAGGCAGGTTAAAATGTCCACTGCCTTGGGACCATTCTAATTCTCAGTGCTTTCTATGGTAATGCTTTATGAGAAAAATGCTGTCTCAGATGTTCCTCAAAGAGAGTTGTACTGAAAGAAAAGGAACAGAAAAGAAAAGGCAGCCTTGAGTAACTAGCCACTTCCCAAGAGCTGAGTAAATGAGCCAGAACACAAAACCTCAATGTGTAATTGTCCAAATTTCTTATCACTAGCCTTGTGATGGATTGTTAGCCATTCTCTTCTCACTGGGTTTTGATATTAACATTACCATAAGAATCCTCAGGACATTTTGAGCTGTGATAGGGAGCATTAATGCATTTCAATATCACTACAGAAATACAAAAGAAAGCACAGCATAAAATGGCTAATCAGGCAGCAAGAGTTTAAGTACAAAGGACAGTACCTTGAGAATATAAGGCTTGATCCTAAAGAGTCTGGCAGAGTTCAGAGAATAAAGGGGGGAAAAAAGCAACAACCTGAAACTTTATACTTTGTGGCACAAGGAAAAGAGTGTTGCCTCTGGAATGAGCAAATGTGTTCAAATCTCTCCGACACTAATGATCTTTAAGATTTTTGACAAATCTCTTATCCTGCCTGAACCTCATTTTCCTAACCTATAAAATGAAGAGGTTGAACTAGACAGTTTTTGTGGTTCTTTCTAGTTTTAACACTAGCATCCTATGAATTGAAGGAAGAGAGAGAAGGAAGTTCAGATCTCTACTAGATTAGTCTCCTTTGATATTGCCCTACAAAAATGTGATTTAAAATATACTAATATCAAATAACAGAAAATTGTCATTTATTTTGAAGAGAAGGGTACAAACACATATATTTGTCAATGATGTGCCTCTGTACTACTTCAGAGAGTCATGAGGAATGTATGCCATGTTAAAAATTTCTGCCGTAGGCTCATATTCATGGCCAGGCCGTCACTTTTGTTGTACACAAGAATTTTACCATAATTTAAAAAAATAATAACAAAACAAAAACACAAAACCTAAATGTGGCTTGAAAAATAGTTATGTTTCAAGCCAAGCCACCCCCCACAAAAAGATACTTTTATCTCTTCATCCTCTTGTCTCAAATTTTATTCAGTTCAATTCAGTATAGAGCTAGTAACATCTTGGACTAGATTTGTGGACCCAATTTCAAGGGTTGGAGAAATTAGCACTCTCTCTTATTCATCCTCCAACATTTGACAACAAATACCCTCTAAAAGGATAGTTGTGCAATAAATATTATGTCCATACCACTAATAAACAGGTGAAAGCCCAGAGCCAATACACATCTCATGCATCCCAGTAGGTTTTACTGACAGAAATGAGTCACAGTTGGTTAAGTTTCAGAGATAAAAATGAGCATATAAAATGAAAAAAGTTGGTAGTTCTTTCTTAGGACTTTCAGGTGAGATATATGTTCATCTGGGTGTACAGAGCCTCCAGATTTTGACTATCAACCTCCTCCATAACTTTACAAACAGTAGTATACATGCGAGAGCCACAGGATAAAGTTTTGTAGCAATATAACTTGTGGCTAGAATGTTTTTGATATAAAACTGTATGTATATACATATATGTATTTAAATATGTATGTCAACATGCATACAATATACAATACACATATTATACATTCCATAATATTTTTGTATAAATATATCAGTATGGTCTAATTTATAATTATAAAAATTATAAAAAATAATTATAATTAATAAGAGTCTTGAAAGATTTGAGTGCCTGGAATTCTCTCTATCTCCTGGCTTCCTTCTAGATTCAGCTGAAACCTACTGTCATTTGGAGGCCTTTCTATAGTTCTGCAATTCCCATACCACTGCTTATGGCTTAACTCTATTCTGTCTAAATCTTGTTTTTCATGGTTCTGTGATTGATGTTTCCCCATTAGAGTGTGAGCCCCATGAAGTCATACTTTCTGACTCATTAATAAATTGGTGAAATCACACATGCCTGAAGGCACAGCCTTTTATGTATTCATCTTTCTTTGAGGCAATTTGGCAATGGCACGTATTCAAAACTATAGGCATCCTTAGATACAGGTGACTGTTGTCTTGGGAAAAATGTGGTGCAAAGACTGAGTGGCTCTCTCACCATTAATCTAAAAATGATATCCAGTCAATAACTTGTTGGACTTGGAAAATTAAGAAATGTCTTGAGAATAACTTGAGAGTAGCTACTATTATATTTTTGTGTTTGTATGTTGCAGGAGGAGGAATATTTGTAAAAGTTTTAAAAAGGACAAAAACAAATGTTGAACTTTTAGCTAGCAAACTTATGTTTCGCTAAGTGGCTATACTTCTAAGGAACATTACCATGCAAACAAAAATTTATACTTACTATTTTCTTAAGAGATCACATGATAGTGGGGGAAATAGCATATAAATAACTATGTACATGCAAAATATATACTTGTATATGCATGTACAAATTCATATATATTACATATGAAAAACAACCTTAGAGGTAAGACACTAGAAGCTGGGAATAAACGGGTAACAATAAAGGCCTCCACAAAAAGTTAGGTTTTTAGATAATTTTTGATGGAAATCAAGGAAGCCAGTCGGTAGTGGCAAGGGAAGTTTTCCAAGTATGAGTTGAGAGACAGTGAAAAGAACAGAGTAGGGAGCCAGTATTTTGTGCAAGGAGTAGCAAGACCAGTGTTGCTGGAACATAGCTGAGGATCATGTGGAGAAGAATAAAATGTAATAAAAGAAGGTTGGAAGGGGTTGGGTTTTCAAAGGCATTAAATGGGGTACTGTTTAAATATTTCCAACTTTTTTCACTTGATCATATAGATTAGAATAGAGAGTCAGGAGGTTTTATGGGTGGCTTGGTCCAATCTTCACTTTAGGAAATCACCCAGGAGCTAAGTGGAGCATAATCAGCAGTTGGAGAGATGAGGGGAAAAATCAAAACAAACAAACAAACAAAAAACCCACCACTAACCAAAATTTACTGAGATTGATGAGGTGAGAGGTGATTTGTTTACTAAGATCATGGTTATGGTAGTAAAGAAAAGGGGGAATGTACAAAAGATGTTCAACACTTACTTGTCTATTGGATATTTCAAACTGAAATTCTTAGAGACATCTCAAACTCAAAATGACCAACACTGAACTAGTGATCTTTCCTCTAAAACCCTCCCCTCTTAAAATTCCTGTTTCTGTCAAATGGACCACCATTTTTCTAGTCTCCTAGGTTTGCAATCTTGGGATTATTTTTTACCACTCACTCCCCCTCAACCCACATGTCTCATCAGTTGTCAAACTGTGCTATTTCTAGCTTCACAACATCTCTCCCATCCCACATCTTCTCTCTGCTCATACAAGTTACCATCTTAGTTCAGCCTCTCATTGTCTCTGACCTATATTATTGAAACAGCCTCCTATTTGGCCTCCCTGTCTCAAGTGTCTCATCACTCCAGTCCATCTCAAACCCATACTTCCCTGTCTCAAGTGTCTCCACCCCAAACCCCAAAGGAAACCCAGATCTGATAATAATACTCATCTTGAATCTAGTGACTTCTTTTTGCCTCTAGTATGAAATAAAACCTCCTCTTTTAAGCTTTCAAAATGAAATGCCCTCAATATGTTCCATAAGCAAATTATCAGAAGATTCCCATTGAGCAAAGGTGAGCCATGTTTCAGCATCCTTTTTGCTAGTAACCCACAGTTTTAAAGCCCTCCAGAAACTGGCTCTAATCTGTGTTTCCTGTTTTATTGGGCAATATCTTACTCACATTATCTGTGATCCAATCAACAGATCTCTCTGTTTCTCACATGGGCCACTTCATCTCCCTCCTCCCTGCCTTGTCTTTCACTGAGCATGCCTCAAACCTGGGATGAACTCCTTCCTTGCCTTGATATTACAGGGTCCTTCTCTTACCTTAAAATGCGGCTCAAGGATTATATTCTTATTTTGGTCTAGTCAGTATACCAGAAGGTGGGAATACAAATAAAGAAGTGAATCTATTACTGTTCTTAAGGAGCTTATGTTCTGTTGGAGTAGCTGACCCTTCACATACGCATTTTTCAAAATGACTTAATGAATAAAAATACTAAATTACTTACTATGTTCAAATCATTCTACTGGATATTAGGATAAAATAGGAAAAAATGAAACAAAAGAAAATAAAACCAAACATGATAGTGTCTCTTCTTAAGGACTTCACATAATGAGGGAAGATAAGACATATAAGTTTCACTGTCAAGTCTTATGGAGAAGTCCAATAACCTCAGGTGTAAAAGCAAGACAAATACTATTGTATCATTTTTGGGAGTTATTTTCATCAATAAAGCCACATTTATTTTTTATTGTTGAACCATATGTTTTTGCCAATGACAAAAATCTCTCTCCTGGCTCCTCTCCCAAGTTCTCACACCCAGCTTTTGTTACAAGCCCACCTACAATTTCAATCCAGATTACCTTTATTCTACTCTGCATATTGATTCTAATCATTCTTTCCTTTAAAATGTCTGTCGTGCGGGATTAAACTGAAGGCTACTTTGGAAAAAAAAGCCAAGTTACCTTTGGAGGGGGTTGTGTTGGCAAAGGTTGTGAATGATGTTGATTTTTCAAGAATTTGGTTTGAAATATCCAGGTGACTGTTATCAGTCACTAGCAAATGAAGGTTCATTTGTGTACTTCCCATTGTCTCTATAGAACTAGATATAAGTGACATAAAATGTTTATTATTTAAGTACCATGAATGTACTTTTGAGAAGGTTTAGCTGGTATGTTTAGTGTTGTAAGGGACAAACATTTAACTACATGTTCAGTTTAACATAAATGTTTGTTCTCTCAATATGTTTCAAACATAAACTCATTGGAACATCCCCAGTGAGCAAAGATGAGGCATGTTTCAATGTGCTATTTGCTAGTAATTCAGAGTTTTCTTCCCAATTCCAGCACTTAATTTATCATGAGGATATTTATTATTAAATAAGAAAAGGAAATGAGGTGAGGGTGTGTGCTTAAGTGCATTTTAATTCCTCTGATTACTTAGTTCTATTATGCTTATTATTAAGAATAATTAATTAGAAAGTTACAACCCAATGAGCTCCTCTTACAAATGAAAAGGCCCAGGTATTCATTCAAGAGGAAACTCTTTGCTTAGAGCTGTTGCCTCATATACCATTATGGTACCTTTTGCTGAGCAGACCTCTGTGCTTTTCAAACAGCTACTCTTCATTTCTAGGCTAATTCTAATTAAGGTTGCAGTAAAATTGAGGGCAGCAACCTGCCATTTACCATTCATCCTAATGGACAAAGCACCTGCGTGAATCACATTTACTGTCAGCTATTAGATTATCCCCACCCACCTCAAATGACTCCCGACTGGGGGAAAGTCTACTAAAAAGGCATTTACTGAGCTTAAGTCACAGTGTCTAACACACAAAGACTTTGATTTACAGAGTCTGCTTAAAGATAAGAGTCACGTCTCAGAAAGGTGAATGTAGGTTGCAAAGCTGAATTTTTCCTACACCTAGCTGATATGTAATAGTTTATTTCTCTTCCTGAACTTTATTGCAATGAGAAGTGCATTTGCGGAAGTAATATGATTATTTCCTTGGGGAGCATTCCCTCTCCTTGTTTAGAGATAGGATAGAGTTAGAGTCTCACCCTGTGATTTCATTGCTATTGAGATGAAGAAACTCCCTCTACCAATTGAGGTTGGCAGCTTTTAATACTAACAGCATTTATATATCCCTCTAGGTAATGCAAAGCACTATACATAAGTTATCTCTTTTCATCCTCACAAAAATCTTATGAGGCAAAGGCTATTATTATATCCATTTTAAAGATGAAAAATCTGAGGCCAGGGGAGAGGGAGCACCTTGTCCAGGGTCATACATCTAGTAGATGTCTGAAGTAGGATTTGAATTCTGGTCCTCTCAAGTTCAAATCCAGTGCTCTATATGCTACATCACATACTTTCCTTTACAACCCAATCTTGGGAGTTTTCTAAGTTACTTAATGATAATTCCAGCCAGTATGTGACTAAGGCAGGACTTGAACACAGGACTTCTTTGAAGCCAGATCTCTATACATGATATCGATCTTATACAATACTGGGTATACTATTATGGCATTATAGGATTATTTATAATAAGATCATGCATCTAGAGCTGGAAAGGACCTCAGAAATCATCTATTCTAATCTCTTAATTTTAGAGATGGAGACTCTAAATCACAGGGAAGTTGTGACATATCCAAGGTACTATAGGGAGAATGAATTAGAAGTATAATTCAAACACAGGTCCTCTGACTCCAAACCAATAGTGATCTTTCCAAATCATTATGTTTGAAAAGTTTGGATGTCATTGTCAAAAACTTATCAGAGTTGTGACTAAGGTGGAGTGATTGTGGATCTTCCCTAAAGCACTAAACCTTTGAGGCCATATACCTATAGTATTTGTGCTTCTTTTTCCAAAGTGAGAAACAACTGAGGTTAGCACTTAGAAAGAATAATTAGTGGAAAAAAAGAGGCTATGAAGTGATAGCATTTTACCTTCATCATCTTACACACCAAGTGAAAGGAGAGGAAGGTTCTCCCATCAATGAAGATTCAAAACCTATATGTCTACTGCCCTGAGGGGTTGGCCAGTCTCATAGAGTCAGTGTATGCCAAACAAGGGTCTTAAATGCAGGCCCACCTCCCAATTTTGGTTTTCCTATGTGCAGATTAGAGATATTCTGATATCTCCTGGGGATTCTATTTCCCAGGATAGTGTTCTTGATTTCACAACCCTAGGGCCTGGAAGGTTCAAAACTTTTTTAGTCTTAGAGTTAGTAGTTTTTTGTTTTAAATTCAATTTTGTCCAATGTCATCAGTTCCATTTCTCCTTTCTATGATTTTGCAGTGGCATGGTAAATATCACACAAGACATTATTTTTGTCAGATAAGAAATTCTTGAACATTTTGTGTCATGAACTCATTGGCAGTATAGTGAGGACTACAGGTTATACTTCATTATTGGTATTAATATTAGTAAACATAATAATGAGGAGGAGGACATTATAAATTTCAGTTAGAGTGAAGTGAAAAGTTTTGTTTCTGTTAGAGTTTAGTGAAAATAAAGATTTATTTGTTTTTCCATCCAAATTCATGGACCCCCTTATAGGACTCCATGGACTTTTTGGGGTCCATGAACCTCAGCTTAAAAACCTCTGACTCATATCTCTCTAGATGAAATGTGTTCCTTGTAAACAAGGTGTTGTTAGATTCTGCCTTTTAATCTAAAATGAATCTTGTTTTTTAAATTTGTTATGTTGTTTACATTTTAGCTGTTCATCATTCAAGTAATAAACATTTATTAAATGCCTTATGTGCCAATGTACTGTGAGACAATGGGCATACAAACTAAACTATACTTAATGTTTCATTATTGTTGTTAAGTTTATTTGTTGTCTTTTATTTATTTATGCATTTTATTTGTTTATGTGCATGCCTATTTGTTTATTAAAGATTGGGTATTCCTATCTTGCCCAGGCTGAATGCAGTCACTCACAACCCAATCCCATTGCTGGATTTTTTCTTTTCCTTTCTTCTCCTTCCTTCCTTTCTCAGTCTTCCTCTCCTTTCTCTCTTTTCTTTTTCTCTCTCCCTTCCTTTCTCTCCTTCTTTCTTTCTTTCTTTCTTTCTTCCTTCCTCTTCTCCTTTCTCTCTTTTTTTCCTCAAAGAAATATTTGGTGATTTAAGACAAAACAATGTTCTAAGATATTTCACATCTTGTTGGCAAATCTGTTATCTATTATTTTATGTATCTATCAGATTTTTAAGAGGTTTATTTGTTGTTAAAAATGCTTCCCTGGATTGGATTGTCTCTCTGTAAACTTTTCAAATCTTTCTTTCCTCTTTAACAGCCCTTGTCTTGAAAAAGTAGGCTAAGTTTTGCTGGGTGGATAATTCTGATTTCATAGTTCATGTTTCTTAACTGTTTATATTGTCTTTTAGTTTCTGTGGTACTTTTTTGTCCTTCTTGAAAAGTTCAATTTGGTACTAACTATTGTCCCTTGTTAAGTGATTTCTCAGCTTCTGACAACTTCTACCGTTTCTTTCTTGTCTTGGTAGCACTGAAACTTAGTTATGATGTGTCTAGGCATGTTAAGTTTTGGGTCCTTCTAAATTCTATTCATATTTCATCAGATGTTTTTGCCAGTTTGGGGATTTTTTGTTTGCTAGTTCCCTGTAATAGAATGTTGGAGATATTTTGAGTTATCATACACTATTATTTCTAAATTCTTTGGGTTGTCAGTAACCATTTCTTCCAGGTCTGTCACATGGCTCTGTATGTTTTCTCACAGTCTGGATAATTCAGGTTTTGTTGTTGTTATGTATTTGTGATTGCTCAGAATTGTGTGCAATTCCATTTTCTACTACTGTGATTCTATTGTTCGTTGCTTCCTGGGATTTTTTTTTCAAGCTTTCTATTGTATTCTTCATATTGGTTAGTAGAAATTGAAGGTCCTTTAGGGAAGGGGTTGTCTGACTTTTGTATTTGTACTCTCACTCCCTAGCACAGTACCCAGCATGTTGCAAATGCTAAGTTGACACATTTGATTGACTTATTACCTTCTTCATTATTTTATCTCACTTTCCTGCTTCCTCCTAATTTCCTCTTATTATGTTATTATTATAATTATAATTTTCATGCTGTTATTTGGTTTTGTGATTTTCTTAGTGCTAAAAGTTCTTATTTAGCCTGACTTAATAGTCCACTTATCCTTTTAAGGACATGTCTCCTGGGATATTTTGTATGGATTCTTTTTCTGCCTCCCTTAATCCTGGCAGCTTAACTGATTCTTTACTCTATGGTATTTTAAAAGTTCTAGTAGTACCAATCAACATTCATTTATTTCAAGTTTTAATTGTTTTTATCTTTTCTGGTTGTGTTCTAAAATACTGTGTAGTGATATTGTACATTTTAGCACGCTATTTTGCTATTTCTTTCATCTTGGTGTTTCTCTTGTTAGGGAATATTTTAATAAGCATTTTAAAGCACAATCTGTGCACCAGGTACTGTGCTACAAGATTGACAAATATTATTTCATTGGATCCTGAAAATAATATTGCAATAACCCTATGTATGTGCTATTTGTATCCCCATTTAATTGTTGAGGAAATAGATAAATCAAGGTCAATTAATTTGCCCAAGATCACAAAGCTATGTAAGCATCTCAGATCTCATTCAAACTCAGTCTTCCTGGTTTCCAGCTCAGTGCTCTATCCACTGCACCCCCTAGAGCAGCTGCAAGTCTCGGCAGTATGTGTAAAGAATTTGGCTAAAGAATAGAGCTATAACTAAGGTGTGTCTGTTCAAGCTTTCCTGAAGATCTCAATATGCAATTCCCCTCCACCAACATCTTTTCTATAGTAGTTTAGAGGTTCCTGTCCCTAAACCTCCCGGAGACCACAGCCTCCAGCCTCCTTTTTCTTCTGGGTCTTCTCCAAACAGAGCAACACTGCTCTTTCTCCTGTCCCCATGCAAAGAATCAACTTACTTGGTCCCACTTGTCCCTCTAACCAGACAAGGGGAAATCATACAAATCTGTGTGGAGGATGGGTCACCCCTTCTCCTACATGGATTGCAATTTGGACTGTTTTCTGTACCACCATTGATGCTACAACCCTCCCTTGCTGATCCCTGGTGAAAGTGTATCTAGTTATGGCTCTCATTCCTCCCAAGATCATTTTTATAAACTCTTATCAAATACATGTGCTTTTCTGCCTTGATAAACTGGACATTTTTTCTCTTTAAGAGTTCTAAGACCTAGTTACCATAGTCATACGCTACTTTGTAACTTGGTAAAAAGCACACTGAAATCCAATTCAAGCTCAAGGGAAGACATCACCCATGATGCCATTTTTATTATTTGAAAACAAAGGATTAACAACATCAACATTATGACTGGTTCCATTTCACCATCAGCTATCCCCTTCTAAAAAGTTGGGATAAGATTATCTCATGGGGGCGGAGCCAAGATGGCCGCATGAAGGCAGCGTCTTACCGGAGCTCTCTCACAAGGTCTGTCAGATTCCCATAAAAAAGTGAATTTGGGCAGATTTGAGAGAGTCAGAAACCGCGAGCAGTCTGCGTGGGGCAAATTTCCGAGCCGGGAGAGTCTGAAAGGCCGGAGGAACGAACCTGTAGGCTCAGAAAGTGCTCGGTGCGGAGCTGCTCCAGACCAAGGCGGAAGCGGCCGGCCGGGAAATCCATGTGGGAGATGGGCTGGAAGAAAGCTGGGCGCCCGAAACCGGCGGAGATCCCCAGGCCTCCCAATACAGGACGGCAGTCTGTGGGAGCGACGAGAGGCAGCACAACGCCACCGGCCGTGAAAACACCCACTCCTGACGCTTGCTAAACCCAGGAACTCAGCTTCTTGAACTTCCGGAAGACTCAATGGCCAGGTAAAGGGCTCTAATCCCTCCCCCCCCCTCACCCAGAGAATTCCTCGGGGACAAAAAAAAATAAATAAAAGAACGCTGGAACTGAGCAGAAAGTAGCGGGTCTTCAGTGGTCAAATAGCAGAAGTTCATTAGTCCCATAGGGGCAGAGTCGGCAGGGGTCAACGCCAGGAGTGCAGATGTAACCTTGCTCCCCCAGGGGAAGTGCCAGACATCAGCTCAGACAACAAACAGCCGAGACCATTGCTGAAAAGCAAGTGCTGGAGAGCACCCACAGGGAGTGAGATGCCAGGGAGCCAGACCCCTCCCCCACACCTCAGGAAACTGAAGGTTATAATTCTAGACTCACAACCCCCAGAATAAGAAAGCTGGGACAGAAAGCCCTGAGACCCACAGATAGAAATTCGTTGTAAAGACAGCAAAAGGCAAACCAACATGAAGAAGAACACAAAAAAACCAAGGACAATAGATTCTTTTTATGGAGACAGGCAGGATCAAAATATCAACATAGAAGAGGATAGCAATGACATGGTAGATACATCAGATACCTCAAAAGCTAATATGAACTGGTCTCCTGCCCAAAAAGCACTGCTGGAAGAGCTAAAGGAGGATTTTAAAAACCAAATTAGGGAGCTAAAAGAAAATATGGAAAAAATGGAAAAAAGGGAGAAAAAATCCACTGATGAAATCAAGTCCCTAAAGAATAAGATTGGCGAAATGGCTATGGAGATTCAGAATCTAGAGAGAGAAAAGGACACCCTGAGAGGTGAAATCAACCAATTGAAAATGGAGGCTCAAAAGCAAAAGGTAAACACTAACTCATTAAAAATTAGACTTGAGCAAGTGGAAGCTAATGAATCTATGAGGCACCAAGAAGTAATAAAACAAAACGTAAAGAATGAAAAAATAGAAAAAAATGTGAAATATCTGATTGGCAAAACAACTGACCTGGAAAATAGATCCAGGAGAGACAATTTGAGAGTTATTGGTCTTCTGGAAATCCACGATGAAAAAAAAGAGCCTTGACAGTATCTTAGAAGAAATTATCAAAGACAACTGCCCAGAGGTCCTAGAACCAGAGGGCAAAATAGTCATTGAAAGAATTCACCGATCACCCCCTGAAAGAGATCCCAAACTGAAAACACCAAGAAATATTATAGCCAAATTTCAGAGCTATAAACTCAAGGAGAAAATACTGCAAGCAGCTAAAAAGAAGCAATTCAAATATCGTGGAACTACAGTCAGGATCACGCAGGATCTCTCAGCTTCCACATTAAAAGACAGGAGAAATTGGAATATGATATTCCGAAGGGCAAAGGAGCTGGGACTACAACCAAGGATCAACTACCCAGCAAAACTAAGCATAACTTTACAGGCAAGGCGATAGACATTCAGTGAAATAAGGGAATTCCAGACCTTCCTGATGAAAAGGCCAGAACTCAATGGAAAATTTGATCTCCAAATACAAAAATCAAGAGAGACATAAAAAGGTAACCAGGGGGAAAAACCCCACAAACCTTATTAACCAATAAGGTTAGGTTGTTTTCATCTTTATGTGGGATTATATCATCTGATGTATGTTTTATATATATATAATATATATATATATATATATACACACACACACACATATATATAAGTCATTCGTGTGAATGGTACAGCTATTATGACAATTGAAAGGGATATACATAGGTTGTGAATGCCTGTATAAATTAACTGATGTAAAGATATAAAATATAAGTAAGAGATATAAAGGGAGGGCTATGAGAAGTGGTAAGGAGGTAGTAGAAAAGGGTAAATTACACCAAATGAAGTGGCACAAAAACATATTATAGTAGAGGGAAAGAAGGGAGGGAGAAGAGCAGTATTTGAGCTTTACTATCATCTGATCTAGTTCAAGAAGGGAATAACATACTCTGATAAGTTTAGAAATCTAACTTGTCCTACGGGAAGTGGGAGGGTAAGGGGGAAAAGGGAGGGGGGAGGGCAGAAGGAAGAGGAGAAGTAGCAAGTGGGTAACGGTTAGATAAGGGAGGGGAATAAAGAGGGAGGGTTAACTGAGGAAAGCAGCGGTCAAAAGCAAAACTTTGTTGAGGAGGAGAAGGGGAAAGGGAGAAATAAAAGCATAAACAGGGGGAATTAGGATGGAGAAAAAGACACAGATAGAAATCATAACCCTGAACGTGCAGGGGATGAACATTCTCACAAAACAGAAGCAGATAGCAGAATGGATTAAAAACCATAATCCTACAATATGCTGTTTACAAGAAATGCATCTGAAACAGGGGGATACACATAGGGTTAAGATAAAAGGCTGGAGTAAAATATATTGTGCAAAATCTTTGCAACTAGTATCTCTGATAAAGGCCTCATTTCTAAAATATACAGGGAACTAGGCCAAATATATAGGAATACAAGCCATTCCCCAGTTGAGAAATGGTCAAAGGATATGAACAGGCAGTTTCCAGAGGAAGAAATTAAAGCTATCTGTAGGCATATGAAAAAATGCTCTGGATCACTACTGATTAGAGAAATGCAAATCAAAACAACTCTTAGATACCACATCTCTCCTGTCAGATTGGCTAAAATAACAAAACAGGAAAATGATAAATGCTGGAAAGGATGTGGGGAAATTGGAACATTGTTGCATTGCTGGTGGAGCTGTGAGCTGATCCAGCCATTTTGGAGAGCAGTTTGGAACTATGCCCAAAGGGCTATAGATATGTTCAAACCCTTTGACCCAGCAATACCACTTCTAGGGTTGCATCCCAAAGAAATCACACAAGCAGGAAAAGGACCCATATGTACAAGGATATTTATAGCAGCTCTTTTTGTGGTAGCCAAGAATTGGAAATCAAAGGGATGCCCATCAATTGGGGAATGGCTGAACAAGCTGTGGTATATGAAGGTGATGGAATACTACTGTGCCATAAGAAATGGGGATGATGCAGACTTCGTAACAACCTGGAAAAACCTACACGACATAATGCTGAGTGAGCGGAGCAGAGCCAGGAGAACATTGTGCACAGCCACAGATATATGGATCCCGTGAGGACCAACCCTGACATACTGCACTCTTCTCAGCAACCTAAGGGGCAAGGACAACTCCAGGGACTCAAGATGGAGAATGCTGTCTTCATCCAGAGAAAGAACTCTGAAGTTTGAATACAGATCGAGGCGCACTACATGCTCGTCTTTTTTGCTTCTCTCTTGTTTTGTTTTTGGGTTGTTTTTTTTTTTTTTGGTTCTGTTTCTTCTTTCTCATGATTCATTCCTTTGGTCAAAATTCTTCTCCACAACTTGACTAGTGCATAAATTAATTCAATGCAAAGTTATACATGACAGTTATATGAGATTCCATGCCTTCTTGGGGAGGGAGGGGGGAGGGAGGGGAGAAAATCTGGAACTCAAAACTATGTAGAACCGTATGTGGTAAACTAAAAATAAATAAAGAAATTAATAAAAAAAAATAAAAAGTTGGGATAAGAGCTGGCATAGTGAACTGAGTTGGATTTGTAATCAGGAAGACCTGAATTTAAATTTGACCTAACACATTTACTAGATGTCTGACTTTAGACAAGGCACTTACCCTGTCAGCCTCAATTCCCTCATCTGTAAACTGTGGAAAATAACAATACCTACATCACAGGGTTGTTGTAAGGATTAACCAACACTATAGGAATGAAGTACTCTAAAAATCAGAGAGTATTATATAAATGTTAGGCAGGAATTAGTATTATTATCTTATTAATGTCTTATTAGGGTCTTCCAAGGTTACAACTGGTTTTGTTCCCCACCCATATATTCTTATACCACATTTTAAAAGGAGTAAAAATAATGATCTAATTTCATGAAAAACTTTTTTATGATGTTCTGTTTTTTTTCCTCTTTTCAATATGAGCATGGAATATGTTATTTTAAAATTCTACAAATGATTGGTCTTATAGATGAAATAAAATGGAGTAATATGGGAAATTGCTAAGTCAGTGAATAATGGAAATAATTAGATAATTTGGATATTGTTTTATAAAGTTGGAAATAGTTAACAGTAGATTAAAATCAATGTTATTTTATATCTCATTTAAAATACACCATCAGAGGCAGAGCCAAGATGGCAGCTGGAAAGCAGGGACTTGCTTAAGCTCTCCTCCAAATCCCTCCAAACACCTGTAAAAATGGCTCTCAACAAATTCTAGAGCTGTGAAACCCACGAAATAGCAGAGGGAAGCAGGTCTCCAGCCCAGGACATCCTGGGTGGTTACGAAGAAGGGTCTATCACACAGTGCTGGGAGTGGAGTACAGCCCAGTGTGGGCCACACCAGGACAGACCATACTGGGAATTGGCCTGGAGCAGGCCTTAGAGCCTTGAATAATTGAGCTGTGGCAGTTACCAGACTTCTCAACCCACAAACACCAAAGATCACAGAGCAGGTAGTGGAAAAACTGCATGATCAGGTTAGAAAGCAGTCCAGCCCCAGCCCTGTGGGTAGTGGAGGAGGTGCACTGTCATGGCTTCCAGAGCTCCAGCTTCAGCTGTTTCTTTGAGTCCCTGGCTCACATGGTGGGAAGAATCAAGCAGCAGACCAGATCAGGAGTGCAGGAAGTACTTTTCCCTGCTTGGATCTAGGCTGCAATCCTGGTTGGCAGTTTTTGGGGGAGGAGGAGCGCTGATGTGGCAGGGCTTGCAGTGACAGTGGAATAGAAGAAGCTCAGAAAACAGCAGGGCAGCCCCTAAAGTTTGGGACAAAGAACTCTCTGCTCTACAAGCAGTCATACCCTAACAAAAAGCTCAAAGGTCAAGTAGTTGTCTGGGAACATGGCCAGGGAGCAAAAAAGGACTCAGACAAAGACACAGAATCTAGAATACAGCCAGAAGTCATCAACAAACTCAAAGAACCTATATCAAACACCTCCAAGAAAAATATGAATTGGTCTCAGGCCATGGAAGAGCTCAAAAAGGATTTGGAAAAGCAAGTAAGAGAAGTAGAAGAAAAATTGGAAAGAGAAATAAGAGAGATGCAAGAAAACCATGAAAAACAAGTCAATGACTTGCTAAAGGAGACCCCAAAAAATACTGAAGAAAATAACACCTTAAATATAGACTAACCCAAATGGCAAAAGAGCTCCAAAAAGCCAATGAGGAGAAGAATGCCTTAAAAGGCAGAATTAGCCAAATGCAAAAGGAGATCCAAAAGACCACTGAAGAAATAGTACCTTAAAAATTAGATTGGAGCAAGTGGAGGCTAGTGACTTCATGAGAAATCAAGATATAAAACAGAACCAAAGGAATGAAAAAATTGAAGACAGTGTGAAATAGCTCTTTGGAAAAACCACTGACCTGGAGAACAGATCCAGGAGAGATAATTTAAAAATTATTAGACTACCTGAAAGCCATGATCAAAAAAACAGCCTAGACATCATCTTTCAAGAAATTATCAAGGAAAACTGCTCTGATATTCTAGAACCAGAGGATAACATAGAAATTGAAAGAATCCACTAATCACCTCTTGAAAAGATTCCAAAAAGAAAACTTCTAGGAATATTGTCACCAAATTCCAGAGTTCCCAAGTCAAGGAGAAAATACTGCGAGCATCCAAAAAGAAACAATTTGAGTATTGTGTAAACACAATCAGGATAACAAAAGAATGAGCAGCTTCCACATGAAGGGATCAAAAGTCTTGGAATATGATATTCTGAAGGTCAATGGAGCTAGAAATAAAAACAAGAATCACCTACCCAGCAAAACTGAGTATAATACTACAAAGCAAAATATGGATTTTCAATGA
Source organism: Trichosurus vulpecula (assembly GCF_011100635.1). Lineage (NCBI taxonomy): Eukaryota > Metazoa > Chordata > Mammalia > Diprotodontia > Phalangeridae > Trichosurus > Trichosurus vulpecula. The sequence goes on along the minus strand of NC_050577.1, from coordinate 229,505,405 downwards.
AATAAAGGACTTCCAAGTTTCTCAGTGAAAAGACCAGAGCTGAATAGAAAATTTGATTTTCAAACACATGAATCAAGATAATCATGGAAACATAAACAAGAAAGAAAATTCATAAGGGACTTACTAAAGTTGAACTGTTTTGTTTACATCCCTACATGGAAAGATGATGTGTATAATTCCTGAGACCTTTCTCGGTATTAGGGTAGCTGAAGAGAATATACATATATAATATATAATATGTATGTGTGTATATATATACATATATAGACATATACATATACATACATATAGTATATATAATATATGTATATGTGTGTGTGTGTGTGTGTGTGTGTGTGTGTGTGTGTGTATAGACCGAGGGCACAGGGTGAGTTGAATATGAAGGGATGATATTTAAAAAAATAAAATAAAATTAAGGGATGAGAGAGGAATATATTGAGAGAGGGAGAAAGGGAGTGATCAAATGGGGTAAATTACCTCACATATAAGTGCCAAGAAAAAGCAGTTCATTGGATGGGAAGAGGGGGCAGGTGAGAGGGAACGAGTGAATGTTGCTCTCATTGGATTTGACTTGAGGAGGGAATAAAATACACACTCAATTGGGTATCTTAGCACACAGCAAAGTAGAGGGAAGGAGATGAAAATGGGGGATGATAGAAGGGAGGGCAGAGATGGGGAGAAGGTAATAAAAAGCAACCACTTTTGAAAAGGGACAGGGTCAAGGGAGAAAATTGAATAAAGGGGGACAGGATAGGATGGAGATAAATATAGTTATTCTTTCACAACATGAGTATTGTGGAAGTGTTTTACATAATGATACATGTGTGGCCTATGTTGAATTGTTTGCCTTCTTAGGGAGGGTGAGTGGGAAGGGAAGCGGGGAGAGAATTTAGAACTGAAAGTTTTAAAATCAGGTGCTCAAAAGAAAAAGTTGATTTTTGCATGCAACTGAGAAATAAGGTATATAAGGAATGGGGAATAGAAATCTATCTTGCCCTACAAGAAGGTAAGCAGGAAGAGGATGGGGGTGGTAGTGGGGTGACAGAAGGGAGGGCTGACTGGGGAGTGGGGCAATCAGAATATATTCCATCTTGGAGTGGGGGGAGGGTAGAAATGGGAGAAAATTTGTAACTCAAAATCTTGTGGAATTCAATGTTGAAAATTAAAGTATTACATAAATAATAAAATAATTTTAAAAAATAAATAAAATACACCATCAAAAAGATACATATGAATCAATGAATAAATGATAAAGCATATATTTACACTTATTATGGTCCAGGAACTGTGTGGAAGTGTGTGTGGAAGATACAAATATTAGAAAGCAGGAGAGTTACTGCCTTCAAGGAATTACCTAATCATGGACAAAGATAATACATAAAAGGGATCTAAAAGCTGCATAGTTAGGAAATATTTTGGAAATAATGTGCAAACCCAACTAAAGGCAAATTAAGGCCAAAAGCTCACTTATCAGAGGCCAGCATCCTAGAGGTAAGCAACCCAAGGGTGTTATCCAAAGTATTAACGGGAAGGGGAAAAGACAGATGAGGAGGATAGCTGGAAGAGGAATGGTTTGGAAATGTCTTGGAAGTACTATATACTATACAAGCATCTTCTTCCATTCACCAAGAGAAAATATATTAAAAGAAAGTTAAAAGAAATGCTTCTTAATAAGCAATGATATGGGGAGATTCAGATTTCTCCCTTTTCCTTTTATCCTCATTTCAAGACCTCAGTCTCTGAAAGTTGAGCTAACTTTCTCTTCATTCCAGATCCTACCCAGGTGGGGCAGACATTGGGTTCTACTTAGGCCAGGGTAGGCCATAAAGTTTTGAATAGCTTGTCCAACACTGGGAGTTTGGATTTAGAAGTGTATGACATAATCAAAGTTCAAGTCAAGCCCAGTATCTTAATGTTCATTCTCTCATTGATTGTGGTCCAGTCAGAGTTGATTGCTGACCTGAGGAACATTCCTCTTCCAGAGGGGCATATAAACTGAGAGCCTGCATCCATGATGGTCTTTGATCTAAGAGAGAGTTGGCCAAATGGCTTTTTTAATGTGAATACCCAGAAATTATGTCTCTTGAACTTTTTAATGCCACAAAGTCAGAAAAAAAGATGACAGCAGCATAGAATTGCTATCCCCTGCCAAACATAGCGAAAATTATCTCACTTCTTACCATACAACCCATGTATTCAGTCCTGTTTTTGTTTTTGTTCCTTGAGAAAACACTCTCTCAGTATACTTAAGAATAACAAATAATTTATCTTCCCATTAAGATTTCAGCCAAAAGTGTCTATCAACTAAAAATATTTAGTGGTTGATGTATTAGAAAGGAAAAATAATAGCATTGAATGTAACCATAAAGGAAGTATATTCTTCATCATTTACACATCACTATCCCCATACATTATAGTCTCTATGAAAGCAAACACTAGCATTAAAGATAAAGAGGTATTTCGATTATAAAACTATTATTGCTAATTCATTAAGGGAAAAAATTCTCCTCTGAGTATTTTTAACAAAAAGATATTTTTTTATCTCAGAAGGTGGTGAGAAGAAATGTGAAGTCAGTCCCTTCAGCACTGAATCAAAGACCAAAAATATGCATCCCAATCTAGTTTTTTTTTTATTAAAGGGACTCTCTCAAGTCTATCTTTCAACACTAAAGTTCCATAGTTCTAAAATTAAAATTATTTCTTCAATGAAATTCATCTTGGCACAGCACTCCTAAAGAAAAAACAAAAGTGAACAAAACCCAAAAGAAGATGGAGAAGTATTTTGATGTAACATTGTCTCAAAGCCTAGTGGTATGGCACTCTAGCAGACAAATATACTCCTAGCCTTTTTTCTCCCCAACCTTCTCCAAAGGAGACTTCGATTTCTTCCAGCTTTGGAAGAAGAAAGTTGGGACCTGAATAAACCACACTACTCTCCTCAGAAGTAATAAGAGAATGGTGGTACTGGTCCCAACCTTCTGCTTCACATCCTGGAAATTAAATTAAATTAAAGTATCCCTTGGAGAAGGGTGACAGGAGAAAAAGGTAGGAGTATATCTATCTGGTTCCTTAAATATTGTTTATCTAGGGTATATGATCGGATTCCATCCAATTTTGGCAGAAAGAGAGATCCCAATATCTCTATGTCTTGACTGCTTTCCTATCTAATATGAATGCCACAATGAACACATATAGAGAATAATAAAAAAGAACCCAATTTATCCAAATCATATTAAAATAACAATCAGAAAAGTTACACATGGTAAACTATGTGCTAGATAATAAAGAGTGAAGGAACTCTCCCAATGGGAGCACAATAACTCAGCTCAACCAAGGGGAAACTACCTGAAACCTTCAGAGTAGTAAGCTGAGCATAGGGACATGATGGAGATTTCACATTCCTTTCTTTTCTTCCCAGAGTCTTTTCTTTCAGCAATCTGGTGTTGGTGTATTCCATTTTTTCTCTTGAAGTTGGAAACCAGGAATTTCTGAATGATGAGTCCTCAAAGGGGAATTGGTGAAGGCTAGGGATATTTCACCTCTTACCAACTCTGCCCTGCAGGTCAGAGTATTCATTTCCACCAAGGGGCTTTGAGACAGGGTTTAATATGAAAACTGGGAATAATAGCCAAAAATGAATGTCCTATTCAGTTTATGATTATAAATCATAGGGATTATAGATTTGAAAGTGACCTTAGAGTTCCTCTAATCTATCTCTCTTACTTTATAGTTGAGAAAATTGAGGTTCACAAAATTTGAGTGATTTATCAAGAAAATATAGTTAGTATGAAGAGAATTATCCTCTAGAATATTGCAATCTTTCTTTAAATTATAGGCCAGTACTCAAACTCCCAACTCCAAATCCAACAATCTTTTCCACTGTATATTGAATGGTGTTTATGAGTGGTACTTTAATATATTAAATCAAATTCAATAGACTTAAGGACACAAAGTTTATATCATATTCTTTTTGGACTTCTGGAACATGTAATCAACAAGATGGAGGACTAGACATTTTCTCTGATTTCCCTGAGCTTTTAAACTTATCCCAAACAGACATCACGTGCCAAAAATAAAACTTTAACTATGTCCATGATTTAAGATGCCCAGAATCCAAAAGAAAGTAAAACAATAAACAAAAAATAAACACATAAATTAACTTCTGAACTGAACACTGAAATCACTTAGCAACTCTTCCCCCACCCCTTCCCAACACACACACACCACACGCACACACACACACACACACACACACACACACACACACACCCCTCCATACCCTTGGAGTCAAGTCCTCATTTAATTGGTCCAAAAATTTAAGTGAAGGACTTAAACATGGGCTTACAACAACCCCTGCCCCCATGCTGCCCCAGTCCCTGCTCCTTCTCTCCAATGCCATGGAAATTCCGGTTCCTGGAGGGCAAAACCCTGCTCAGCAGTATTCGAAGTCTGAGTCTTACTGGGATCCCAAAAGATGATAAAAAATAGCACTATAGCAATATTCCAGGGGCAGAAGTTTGCTTCAGTGTTTGGTGTGAGTATTGTGTTTGGAGGGGATAGTATAAATATTCTACTAAGCTTGAGAGAAAGAGCTGGGACCACTTTTCTCCCCTCAAAATCACTCAGGACAGAGACCTAGGCTGATTATCCTTGAATTGCCCTGATGTGGAGGAGGTTGAAACATTTTGAGATCTAACCCAAGGAAACCGCCATCAGATGAGAGAGAGTCAGACAGTGAACAATAGGGAAAAATGAAATTACTAAAGATGTCAGGAAGAGGAAAACTCAATGACCTTAAACTTAAGTAGATAAACTACCTGGAAAAAAAAAACATTATCATCAAAAAGGAAGTTGACCTCCAGACCTCATAAATGAGGCATTTATTAAGCACCTGCTATGTTCCACACATCATGCTAAGCATTTTACAAATATTACTTAATACTTATAAGAACCCTTGGAGGTAGATACTATTATTACTCCCTTTTTACTATTGAGGAAACTGAGATATGAAGAAATGGGCTTAATAATAACAGTCTTGACAAGATTGTTATAAGGATCAAATGAGATGTATAGAAAGCATTTTCAAGCACAGGTCTCTCAACTCCAAAGCCAGCATTCATTCCACTGTACCAGACCATTTTTAGGGTGCATTTTTTGGGAGGGGAGTTAGAGCTATGCCATCATGAATTTGCATAGAAATAAGGCTCACATAAGTAAATATCAAAGTTCTGGGAGAGACATAATTACCCAAAATGACAAAATCTAGCATTTGTCAGTGAATGTGCCTATAATTTAGAATAAAAGAAAGGATTTTTCTTTCAACTTTTCAACAGCTTATGTGGCTTTTAGTTGTAACATGAAAAGTAGAATGTTTAGGTTCCAAAGAATTTTAATTCCAGGCCTAATGGGAATGCTTGACAGCATGCATATTCAACAACAAATACTCAGGAGAAATTTCTGAAATTTCCTGAATGCCCCATTTAAGATAGTGAAGAATTACAGAACATAATAGAAAATTTCTCCTACTCCCCCATGCTTCCTAGCCATATAGTGTTGATTTCACTGTTTTTAATGGTATCTGGTATAAAACATTTTTAGAAGTTAAAATTAAAAGCACTAAAAATTTCTCATTTTGATTTTCAGCAAAAATATAAGGTATTACTGATTTCAAAAAAATTAAGCATCTATTATATGCTGGGAGATTGTGGAAAGTCATTTAACTCACTAATTCTATGTTAAAAATGAAATTAATATTGTCTGTTATGCCTCCTTCAAAGGACTATTGTGTAGCATATATGAGATAATGTATATAAATTACTGTATGATTTTAAAGCTATTTATATACACATACATATTATATATTTTATTTATAATATTTATGTATATACCTATATATACATATATATGTATGTATGTATACACACCCACATGTGTGTCTTTCTGTCTATAACTATATCTGGAACACGAGCTTTCAAAACAATCTCTGACATTAATAAGCAATATATTCATGGACAAAAAGGTTGTCTTTGGAAATTTTCTTTTATTCATAGGGTGACCCAATGGGAGGGACAGATGTAGGTCCTTTTAGGTTCTTTTTAATTCTCTGAGAAATTTTGTGGCATAATGGTTAATGACTTTGAGTCACCAAGACTTGTCTTTAAATCTCACTTCATACATTTACTAGATGAGTGATATTGAGTAAGTCCCCTAAAAACTCATTGAATCTTTGTTGTGAAATTCACATGAGAGAAAGAGGAGATGGAGATGGAGAAAGAAGAAAAGAAATACTTATGCTGCATTTTGAGGTTTAAAATGCTTTCCATGCATCTCATTTGATCCTTATAACAATCTTGTCAAGACTGTATTATTAAGCTCATTTCTTCATATGTCAGTTTCCTCAACAGTAAAAAAAAGGGGGTAATAGTAGTATCTACCTCCAAAGGCTCTTGTAAGTTTTAAGTAATATTTGTGAAATGCTTAGCATGGTGTGTGGAATGTAGCAGGTGCTTAATATATGCTTCTTTCCTACATTTAATTTCACAGATGAGGAAACAGTGGCTATTCTGGTCAGAAAAACAAAAAAATCTAAGGAATTAAGAATTATCAATGGATTCAGAATGTGTAAGGGAGTGGTAGTAACTAAATAGCACATCACAACAGGTAACAAAGATCTAGCATTTATTACACACTGAGAAAGTCAACTGGTAAGAATTATACTCCTGAAACTTGACATCCTTCAGAAACAAGCAGATGGCAAATACACATACCAAAAATATAAACCCCAAAATATCCTTGAGAGTTCAACTAATAAACAGAAAGAAATGAGAACAGTGTCACAGCCAAAACTACTGTCCACAACTGCCTGAATATAATATTGACTCATAAAAATTTAGGAACTCCATTTTTAATACAGTAGATGCCATAATCCCTAATATTTATAACTCACAAATTAGATGACATGAAAAACTCAAGACATATAGAGACATGCCAGAAGAAATGAAATTATTTTTGGAAGAAGGTAAGGTTAACATTATTCGCATGTCCAGTTTGCTACTGGAATTGTACCCAAGATGTTTCTCGTGAGCCTACCCAGAAAAGAGCTTATATCAAATATTTTATTCAATTCCTAAAAGTAATTATTTTATCCATTTCTATAATAGACTTCCTAATATTAAGCATATAGAATAACAATAAATAACAACTTATCCCTCAGAATATTTCTCTACAAAGTCTGTTGAATGTAAAATAGGAATCAACACCATCATTATAATTTATCTTACATTTCTGGTATTTTTATAGCATGTAGGCCATTTGACATACTTAAAAATAATCTTTCAAAAGCTCTAAAGCAAGAGTTCTTCTGGAGTCAGTTCCAATTGACTCATGATAAAGGCTTGTTAAATTTTCATTGTGAATATTTATATTTCAGAAAATTGGATAATGCTAAATACAAATCAGGGTTTGAATTATTGTTCTGATTGTCTAGAAAAGTGATGGAAAATTCTAATAATGCTGATTAAACTTAAAAGTGTGGTTTTTGTACATTCCCCCCTCCCTCTGTATAGCTGCTTGTTAAACATCTATTGGTACACTTTTTCCTGTAGCTATGAAATATATTATCATTCCCATTTTACAGATGAATAAATTAAGGCCTAGGATAGCTATGACTTGTTTAGGGTTATATAGTTGCCATTCAGTGGCATTGTTGTATGTGTCAAACCCAGACTTTTTAACTCTAAAGGAAGACAGAATGGTACAAGTTAAGGCAAGTCTGGAAGCAACACACACAAGTGCATTTTATTTCCTTGTTTTTTTTTTGCATGTGAAATTCTTTGATGTGGGATGGGGGAGGAGGAATCCTTTGATGTTATTTTACAAATTTTAAATACACTAAGGACAACAATATTTCTTCAAATCCTTACTTTTTAATAAGACAGAGACATGTTTCTTTCCTTTTTCATAAAATGTTTTCATAGTTAATAATACTTTTGTAGCTACTGTAAGCTTTGGGTCATCATTAACTCACACTGTCAGAGACAGGTCTGCAAAGCTAGACTGGCTATACATACCCTCCAGGGCTCTAAGGGTAATCCTGAGCAGCCAAAGGTGATTCTCTCATGTCTTTGCCTTCAGCCCTCACCAGTGTCCCACCCCTCCCCCCAAGATTATCAGCTGAGCTTCATCTAGTTAGCCAGTCTTAGGTAGCTTAGAAAAGTGGGTATTTACTAAATGGCACAGTAAAAAGAATTGGTACAAAACATCCCCTCCAATATCTGTTCTACAAGTACATAATGATTCCCAGGGAAAATAGGCTTATGCTTACCTAGTGTGTGAGGCAAAGTGATCACTCAGAGTTCCTCTTTGCTGGAAGTACTTTTCTACCATTTGCAGGGTTGTCAAGTAGTCACTCTTAGGATTTGTGAATCACTGTACAGTTTGTTCTTGGCTTCCCATTCAGGGAAAATTGAAGTCCAACAATTTCCAGTCAAAGAAACCGGAAGTCCCCCCTCCAGTCAAGGTAGGGGTGGGTAGACATAGAACACAAATCCAAAGACTGTTCTCCCTCCCTCCATCTCCAGGCTGTTCCTTCTCAAGAATTTCAGCTAGAACTGTACATTCAGTTCCAAAAACAGGAATTCCACTTCCCTCAACTTTTTTGATAATTTATGGAGATTCCTGGAGGCATTACCATGTTTGCTATTCTACTGGAACAGAGTTCCATCTGGCATTTCTTCACTTACTCTACTGGCTGTCAAAGACTTCTCACAATTTGTCATAAAGTCATTTGATTGATCAAGACATGTCTTAAACTAATTAAGATATCAGAGCTAAAATACATTTGGATAGAATGGTTTTGACCCCATCTTTGCATTATTCTTTCACTCTGCATCCTCAGTTCTCAGGTATTTATATTTCCGTATAGTAATAGGTATTATATAGCGCCTACTATGTGCTAGGCATTGTGTTAAGCACTTCTCATTTGATTTTCACAACTCTGGGAGATAGATACTACTATTACCTGCATTTTAAAATTGAGGAAAACTAAGGTTAACTAACTTGTCCAATGTTACACATTTTTCCTTCTAAATACTTCATATTCATCATTTTATAGAACCAAAATGTTCCATTACAATAATCTGTGATAAATTATTCCAATATTTTCTATTTGGTGTGTGAAAAAGTGGTTTCTTTTCCTCTATTTTTTTTCTAAAAGGAATAAAACTGCAACAGATATTGAACAGATGAGTATTTTTTCCGTCTGTTTCTCAAAAAGAATCCTAGAAATGGAATTACTCATTTAAAAGGGCAGATTTTGTAAATTTTGTAATTAATTTCAAATTGACATGTGGCCTTCCCAAATATTTATACTAGTCAGCACTTTGGTATATTATAATGTAAACATACATTAGGGTACCTGTTTCTCTAAAGTACTTTATTTTAGTTGTTATAATTTAGTCCGTATAAGGAGTCTCTGTTTGTCTTCAGAATGAGGAATTTGGATTAGGTAGATAGCATATGAGTTTCCTTTCAGCTACAGACCTAGGATTCTATGACTATAGACCATCTAAGTTTCCTCCAAGCTCTAATTCTTTAAATTACTAATATATACACATATGCATACGTATATACATATATATATACACATAGACATACATATATGGATACCTATGCATGTGTGTGTATGTGTGTATATAAACACACAGTTCATATATATATATATATATATATATGTATATATATAGAAAGAGACAGACAGACAGAGATATACAGTGAGTGAGTGAGTGTCTTGAGGTCTCCCTAAGATACATTGTGCTTGTTACTCTTCTTTAAACATACCCCACTCCTTTTCTTTTTTGGGGGGCTGGAAATATCTGACACCTTCATTGTCTTTTTTTGTTGTTGTTGTTGAGTTGCTTTGTGACTCCTTTCGGGGTTTTCTTGGCAACGTTACTGGAGGGGTTTGCCGTTTCCTTCTTCAGCTCATGTTACAGAAGAGGAAACTGAGGCAAATTGTGTTAAGGTACTTGCTCAGGGTCAGAAAGTTAGTAAGTTTCTGAGGCCAGATTTGAACTCAGATCATCCCAACTTCAGGGGCCAGTGCTCTATCCACTTTACCACTTATCTGAAAACATATTCTACTGTCTATATAGTTGGTCTATTATCAAGCTTTTCTGAATATTACATAAGAAATGACCAATGAATTAATCATTCCTGAACAAGAACTTACCACCATCCCCTAAAGGCCTATTACTTTAGTCTGTGTCATAAAGCAGTCCAGGTTGTATTCCTTCCCTGGAATTTTCCACTATTACTTTGGTTTATGGTTTCCATATATGGATTTTTAAATGCTATAATGAACAAAGAAGTACTTATTTTAACTTATTCTTCTGTTAAAAAAGTCCTTTGTGTACCAAAAGTAAGGAGGGAGAAAGGAATCAACATTTATATAGCCCCTATATCCTGTTATTATATTCATTTTACATTTGAGGAAACTGAGGCAGAGAGAAGTAACATGATTTCCCCAGGGTCACACAAACTAGTAATAGCCTGAGGCTGCATTTGAAGTCAGGTCTTCCTGACTTCAGGCCCAGTGTTCCATCCATTATATCCCCCAACTTGGCTACCAAAAAGTCTGAAATGTGCTGGGACACTTAGATTTACTTAGTTTTGATATACATCCCTCTCTCTCTCTCTCTCTCTCTCTCTTTCTCTCTCTCTCTCTCACACTCTCTTTCTGTGTGTGTGTGTGTCTGTTTCTATCCCTATCTCTTCTTCCCCATGTGATTTCATAGCTGTAAGAAAACTTCCTTTAGCAGTAATTGTTTCCTAACTTATACTCTCTTAGAAACTAACACCAAGAGGTGAAGTGGTATGTGCTCTGCAAATAAAGGAATTTTAACTTCTTCACTGATCATATTTCTTTCTTTAAATTATTTTCATCCGTTCTTGCTGTTTTGAAGATTTTAAAGATATTTAATATCAAATCAATAAGGCAATAGGTCAAGAGATGGAAATGACACCGGATACCTTCTAGTTCACTTCCCCCCCCCCATTTGACAGATGAGAATAGTGAGGCTCATTGAGTTAAAAAAAAAACTTGCCCAATTGTACTAAGTGCCAGAGGCAAAATTTGAACCTGAATTTTCTGACTTCAGACTCAATTTTCTTTCCATTTTAAAATACTTGATATTAATTGGAATGCTACTGGTGTTTTTCTATTGTCTATAAATAAGTTTACATTACATGCCTTTTATTCTATTATGCCAAGATCATTCTCATTCTATTGTTTTAAAATATTTTAATGTAAATGAGTGCCATATTTTATTGATGACATTTTCTTGTATCTTACTATATGTTTATATAGTTGTATTTTTCCCTCTTAGCAATATGAAGTATTATCAGTTTTTTTCCTAATATTAAACCATACACATTCCATTAATATCACCATCCAATACACACACATCATCTGCTGCTTCCATCAATATACTATTAAATAATGTCTTTTCAGGCTAAGAAAGTTTCTCTAATAATCAACTTTGAGAATTTGGTTTAGATTACAAAACAAATTGAATTTAGCTGAGGGTAGTGTTGGGTGATTATTTTTTTTCAGTGACCAAGAAACTTGATCATAGTACCACAGATTTGGATCTTGAAGATTTTAGATGTTAGCTGGTAGAAACTCTTTCCTATTAAAGATGAGAAACAGGTGGCTCTTAGATTTTAAGTTTCCTTAGCCAAGGTAGTAAGTGACAGAGCTGTGATTTGAACTCAGGTCTTGTGAATCTGAATTCAACACCCTTTCCTCTATATCACACTGCTTCAGAATCACAATATTTGACAGTCGGAGGGGACCTTAGTGGCCATTTGGTCAAACTCAGACCTCCCAAACAATTTACAATATGACACATGTGTTGTGGTCATTTGGCCTCGGGAAACAGTTTATTATGAAACCATGTAGTCATTAATGGCAGCAGTATATCCATTTTCAGAAATTTTTGCATTTAGTAAAATCTATATGTAGATTTTCAGCTGAAGACTATATTCAGTTTGATTCATAAAATGAATAGAAATTGTATCTTGAATCTCTAGATTTCAAAAACAGAAACTTCTACTATCCAACAAATTTAAATATTTTTTCTTTAAAAAAAATCCCCAAAATAATCATCTTTAGACACCATGATATTTCTTTCTAAAGAACTCCTATTGTAAAGCTACTTAATTAGCTGTGAATAATAAAACAAATAAGTATTTTGAAGAACTGAATGATTTCTACATCTCATTTAAATTATTTGTAAGTCACACCTTGCTTAGAGAAAGACAATCCTATGCGAGACAAAAGCTGAAATGAGCCTGAATATCTAAAAAGACAGGAAATCAATGGAAGTCATGTACATTAGCACAGGCAGGGAGCAGCATATTTTTTTACAACCCATTAAACCTTCATTCCTGTCCAAGGGTAATGAAGAAGCTGAAAATATGCCAGAAAGATGAGCAAAGTTCTTTTTCATTGTTGTTAATATATTCCAATTATTGCTATTTATTTAGAAAAAATCCAAAGCCTCCATTTCTGCATATGTAGAGAGCCAAGTGAGGCCTTTGTGGGACTCTAAAACAAAATGGAGCAAAACTTTTCATGGGCAGTTTGACAAATATTTTTAAGTCACACTCATTGAATTTAGAAATTAATAAAAGAAAATGATACTATAGTTAATTACATATGATTTTGCCATCAAAATGGTTTCTAAATAGGATATATTCAGACATTTGAAGTCATTAGTTTGATGAACCATATATTATACAAATAAAAGAAAGTGGGAAGGGGAACATGTGTAGCAAACACACACTGAACAAACAAATTAAGTAATTGGTGAAGCAGACCTATGAAAGACATCTTGACTTAATAAAGTAATCTGATCAGGAGCTTACCAAATATTTGTGTTTCTGATGCACTATATCACTTCCACATCTCCATGATTATGTCTTCTGATTAAACAGCATGCCATGATCCTGTTAGGGAAAGCAGAGGAGATTTTTGTTGTTGTTGTTAAAAATCAAATCACTTTGAGAATTTTTCCCTAAGTCGTCTCTTGAAGGCAAAAATGGTTAAAATATGCACATTAATAGTCTAACTTCATACATTCTACTTAGATCTTGGTCTTTGTGCAAATTTCCAAAGCGAAACAAATACATCCACTTCTAATGCATGATGAAAACAAATGTCCAAGGATTTTTTTTTTAATCAGAGAGACAGACTGATTCAGATGAAAGAAAAAAAGGGAGAGGGAAGGAGGGGGAGAATAAGGGGGAGAGAAGGAGAGAGGGGGAGAGAGAGAGAGACAGAGAGACAGAGAGAGAGAGAGAGAGAGAGAGAGAGAGAGAGAGAGAGAGAGAGAGAGAGAGAGAGAGAGAGAGATTCAAATACATCTATCCTATCTCTCTAGGCTATAAAGCTTAGATCTGAGGTTTCATTGATGTTAAGATCTCCTGATGTAGGACTTCCTCAACTAATAGAGGGCAACAGCTTCTCTTACAGTTTCAGAAAATTGCCTAGAGAATCTACGGGTTGAGTAACTTGCTGAGGTTCACGTAGTAAGTATATATCAGAGGCAAAACTTGAATACAAATCTTCCTGGTTTCAAGTCCACTTCCCTATTCTTTATGACATATTGCCTCAATACTTATACGCACACACACGCACACGCACACAAACACACACACACACATCAAATATGTTAAAAACAACAGAATTTAAAAGACAATTGATGTCATCCATCCAGCTAAGGAAAATTTCATGGAAATCACACATTTGAGTAAGGACTTGAAAGACAGAAAATATTATGCACTTATGAAGATGGGCTGAGGGTATTTTTTTTGCTCCTCAATTGTCCAGAGCTTGTAGCAGGAAGCAAGGGTAATAGATGCTCATTGGTGGCCAATGTCTAGTCCTGGAACCTCTACGTCACTTATATCATGCCCCCCCCACCCTAGACCCCTCAGGCACTACCTTTATATCATTTACATTCATGAGTTTATAAGTATAGGAACGCCAAGCCAAATTTGAAATATGTTGGACTTATGAACGGATTAAGCTATAATTAAGGGGAAATTATGTCTGAAAATCATTCTTTTAAATTATATTAAGTTGTACATCACCAGGGTCATTTAGGTACATGCACAGGTGTGTGTGTGTGTGTAAGAAATCACAATGTATAATGACCTACACTTAATAGAATCTGACACTTCTACTGTCACTTATAGTCAGTAAACTCTTGGAATATTTTATAGTTGAGAGAATGAATCATCCTTTGACTTATCATTCAGTCCATCCCTATAATATCTACAAATACTGAAGAAAAAGTAGCACCCTGAAAATATATAGATTTGATTATGTACAACTTGACATCTTCCTTCAATTTATACTCTTTGCTGATAGAAAGTGCCTAGTTTGAGGCATGTAAAATGTGTGAAGTTTGCACTGAGCAAATTTTATCAAGGCATTTGGATAATTCATATCACGACTTGTAGAATGGTGCCTTTTCAAGTTTGGATAGGCAGAACACATTAAATCATAATGATAGCACTTTCCTGAAAGTTATCTCCTCATGGTCTGAGAGTAGAGACTGCCTTATGCCCTCTGTGATGACATTTAGAATATAAATTAATCAGAATGACAAATTGTTAGCACCAAAAGACACTTTTAGTGTCATTTAGGCAAACTGCTTTATTTTGATGTAAGACGACTGAGGGCCATGCTGATAGAAGGTTCTAAATTTTATAAAGGATAGATCCAACTATTCTGACTCCAAATTTGACACTGTTTCCACTACAATGCATAGTTATGATTTCAGACTAGACATATTAGAAAACTAAACCTTTTTGCTTCAACGACAGTAGTGCTTTTATAAGTAAGCTTTTGAGATTTAACTAAAATGCTATCTTCTGTGAATGTTATAAGGAGAATGGATCAGTATGAAATGCTGACCTACTAAAAAGATAACTGTGTGCACACATGTGCACATGCATATAGAGATTTAGATAGAAATACATAGATGGTAGACAGACATAAATCTTTAAATCTATAAAATGGATATAACATCTTTTTTCTCTCCCATAGGACAAGGTAGGCTAGAAAAGTAAGAAAGGTAATTCTTCTTAGAGTTATGATTGATATTATGGGATATCCATTTGTAAAACTAGAATGATTGACTATAAGGCAAATGTATACATTTCTGAGCATTTCAATTACAAAATTAGTATTGCATAATGCCTAGAGGAGAGAGGTAACTTATAAATGTATGGGTAACTGCTGAAATTGACTGAAGAATCCCCCTATCCCCAAGATTGTATCTGCATAATAACAATCAAAATGCTATAAAAAACTTTGGGGAAAGAATCCTAGAACCAGTAAGCTGAGATATATAGAACAACTGGACTTTCAGTCAGATGTTGGCCCAGATATTTACTATCTGTTTTACACTGCGCAAAACTAACATTTCTGAGCTTGTTTTCTCATCTGTAAAAGGGGGTGAGTTAGCATTTATCACATGTGTACATCTACATATATGTATACATGAGACATACAGATATATACATGTATGTGCGTTCAGATGTGATAATGTAGTTAAGAAGCTTATTAACCTTATGTACATAAGCTTATGTGCAACATAAGAAGCTTGTGTACCATGTACTATATAAGGGGATAAAAAGAGAAGCAGAAACGAAACAAATGAACAACAACAAAATGGCCTCTGTTCTTCATATCACAGTATAATGGGAGAGATAACATTCAAACACTTGCATAAAAACAAACTATATGCAGGATAAATTGGAGAGAGGGGATTAGCATTAAGGTGGTTCAGGAAAGGTTTCTTGTAGAAGGGGGATTTTAGGAAGCAAGGAATTAAGGAGACAGCAATTAAGAGAGATAATTCTAGGTGTTTGGAATAGCCAGTGAAAATGAATTCCTGAAAAAAAAGAAAATGAATTCCCGGAATGGGAAGCTAGGTTGTCTTGTGCAAGGAACAGCGAGGAGGCTAGCATTATTGGATCACATAGGGTGTGGAGGAGAATAAGATAAGACTGGGAACTAGGAAGAAGCCAAGTTATAAAGAACTTTAAAGAGCAAACAAGATTTCATAGTTGATGAGGGAGGTATTCATTAGCCACTGGAGTTTATGGAATAGGTTAATGAGGTGCTCTGACTTATGGTTTAGGAAGATCAGATTGATAGCTGAGAAGGCAATAGACTGGAAAGGGGAGAGTCTTGAGGTAAGGAGACCAAGTAGAAAGCTGTGGCAATGGTCCAGGTGTGATGTGATATGGGTTTTTATGAGGATAGTAATAGTGTCAGAGGGGGTTATAAAAGATGTTACTAAAGTAAAAATCAACTGGATTAGACACTGATTGAATGTTGGGATGAGAGTGAAGTGTTGATAACTACCCCTAGGATAAAGGCCTGAGTGACTGGGAAACTGAGATAATAATAAAAAAGTTGGAAAGGGAGAAGGGATTCAAGGGAAAGATGAGTTCAGTCTTGGATACACTGAGTTTAAGACATCTATAAGACATCCAGTGTGTATTCACTTTGTACATGAGAATACAACAGATAAACATCAGTCATTATTAAGTGTATAGAATTCTATTTTTGTTGAATTTTTAAATGTCAGTAGTACAAAATACTGCCTCTCAAAACACCCTTTATTCTATATATTTAATAAATGTCATAATCAATTATCATTTTTGAAAGGATGAGACATTGCTGGCATATTAAAAATAGCATTTCTACAGCACACTAACAGAGAGTTTTCCACTACTTATCACAATATGGGTAAAGACAAGCATTGATAAGGAAACATGAAAAAAAATGTGTATTTTTCATCATATGGAAATTCCTTTTGAAAAAAGAAAACTAATGGAAAAATAGAGGAGAAAGACTAGAATCCCACATGGAGTGCCAGAAAGGACCTCATTTAGATCAGCTCCCTCATTTTAAATATAAAGATACTCAGTACCTAAAGGGACAAATGACATAGTGAAGAACACCCCTGTAGCAAATAGCAGAAGTGACCAGGATTTGAATGCAGTATTTCTGGCTCCAAATCCAGCACACTTTCCACTACACCATGCTGCTCCAATTAAATATCTGCTCTAGATTATCTAGCATATACCATGAATCTTCCATCACGGATAAAACATTGGAATTGCGAGTTTAGTTCAAAATAATTATCACTGTGCCGGATCACACATACAGGGTGTTCTTAAAATCTGGACACATAGGCAAAAATGCATATTTTCAAAAAATGAAATGAATGAAATTCTCAACAACATTTTATTTAATTGGAATATTAACAAATAACATCTTCAATTCATTTGTGATGCAAAGGTTGATGCACTTTGCAAGATTCACGTGAACTTGATGCAATAACTCCACATTGCTGTCAATTGCCTATGTGTCCAGACTGTAGGAACACCATGTATAAAATGATCTCAAGTGTGTCCAGAAAGCACAAATATTTATATGTTTACTCCTAGCAGCCTAGTGATGCCATTGGGTCAAATTCCTCAAAGGTGTGAGGCTCAGAGAGAATCAAGGACATGAATCTCACTCTTTGGAGTTTGAATTTGAAAAAAGAAACAAATATCATTTCCCCATTTTCCAGAGAGATGCCAAATTCTTATAATAGAAATCCTTTGAAAATTCTGAGGCAAAGAAATAAACAAGCCCTGAAAAAAAGAGGTACAGAATGTCTCTTGTTCACATGCATCCAATTTCCATTATAGATAGTGGGAGTTAAGGGTTTTATATAAAGCACAGACTCTTTCTGAAGCTCTCATTCTTAAAATATTTCAAGAAAGTGGTTTTTTTAGGCTTAAGCATTAGTAGCTACATGTTTTTCACTCTTGCTTATGCTCAAACACTTCAAAAGGGATGTCATTTACTATAAAAAGCAAAAATCATAGAAGCATGTTACATTAACTAACTTCGAGAAAAGACAATCCCTTGCAGAAGATTAGAAGATATTTTCAATCCTGCAACAAACACTTCGGGATGGGAATGATTGTCACCTGGGGCTACATACTTCCATACATACAAATACGTACACATATATACACATGTGTGTATGCATGTATATGTGTGTACATATATTAACATTCATTTTGGTAATGCAATTATTTAAAAAAAATAAGCCCTAGAAAGGATCACTAATACAAAGCAGCTTGTATATATACATATATAGATTGGGCATGGGCAGCTAAGCATGCATGTGTCAACAGCATATGGATGCTAAAGAATATGAATAACTAAATTATCTCTAGATATTATGCTAGGACTGGAGTCTAAATTATATATCATTTGCACATTACCCACACATGGGAAACTACAACGAAGGCTGTGAATTACTGAGATGTGTTTCAGATTTATGACAAAAATTAAGATTATTCCATGCTTTCTAGCTAAGATCTGTCACTATTACCTCAAAAGGGCAAATAGCATTTTGACATCTCTGGACATGTGTGTGGGAAATTATCGTCCATTCTTCATCCATCCAAAAATTTTTTAAAAGTTATTTTTGTATATAGTAAACATCCCAAATGTCTTTGGTAAAACATGTATGCCTCTTCTGGAAGGGTTCTGTAGTGCCTGAATATTAGTAGAGATTGTAAGAAGTATCATACATGAATACAGCTCCCCTGCTAGGTATTGGAAACCTGATCAAGCAATTAACCAACATGTATTTATTGCTTACCTATTATTTTCTTAGTTACACTAGTACCTTTGATAGGGATATGGACAAACTATATTGCATGGTCCCTATCCTTACAAACTATTTGTAGCAATCACAAACCCATGAAATAATTAGAGAATGATTAAGTTTAAATTATACGATGTTTAACTGTACATGGTGCCAATTTTAAATGTACAAGGAGTTTGGAGAAGGGAGAAATCATTACAGAATATAGTAGTTGAGGAAAGGTTTCATGGAGAAGAAGAATCGGGGAGTTTATTTGAGCCTCAGAAGACAGGTGAAGGCTTAGGTTTGATTGGGTGGAGGGGAGGATACAGGACATTCCATTTCTGAAACAAATACAATCAAAGGGTTAGAGAAATGAATGAACAAGTAATATGTGTATGACAGTGGGAGGAAGAAGAGTTGTAAGAGAGATTTATGGTATGTCAAACTCTTCCCCTGGCCCTCACTTTCTAGTCTCTCTAGTCTTTGTACACATAGCCTATATTCCCTTCGTATTGGTCTAACACTTGTTCCTTGCACAAAATATTTGATTTCCCATGTTGGTGGGTTTAAACTGTCAGTCTGCTCATTCCCAGGATGATCTTCCTTCTCACCTGTCCCTCAGAATTTCTTAATTTCTTCAAGATTCAACTAAAACTGCAATTTCTGAAGGTAGATATTCCCAATAGTTCCCTGAATTTGACCAGTCTTGGCAAGAGATTGGATATTGGGGGTGGGTGGATGAGATATAGTGAATAGTTGAGGACAGCATATAAATTGTGAGTTTAGGTGACTTAAGAATAGAGCAGCATTCTGGATGGTAATAGAGAAGGGTATTAGTGGAAAGATAATGAGTTCAGTCTTGAACTCATTGACTTTAAGATGCCTACAGGGCATGTAGTTTGAGATACACATTAGAGATGTTAGCCTGCTGGTCAGCAGAGGAGTTAGGGCTATTCAAGTAGATTTGGGATTTATTAGCATAGAATTAAAAAAAAATAATTCATTGGAGCTGATAAGATCATCAAGTGAAATAGCATAGAGGGAGAAGGTAAGAGGGCACTGGGTGGAGCTCTATGGGACATCCACAGTTTCTAAATGTGACCTGGCTGAAGATCCAGCAAAAGAGCCCACAAAGAAGTGGTCAAATAAATAGGAGGAGAAATACAAGAAAGTAGTGTCGCAAAAAGTTGATACAAGAGAGAATCAAAGAAAGAAGGTTGATCAACATTACCCAAGTGGAGAGAAGTCAAGAATTGGTATTGACAACAGACCATTAGATTTCACAATTAAGATCTCTTTGAGAGATCTCACAGTAATTTGGAGAAGATAGTTTTGATTAAATGATGAGGTCAGAAGCCAGACTCTAACATGTAAAAAGAGTGAAAGGAAAGGAAGTTGAGGCACCTATTGTGATGGCCTTGACAAGGAGTTTAGTCACAAAAAGGAGAAGAGATAGGGGATAATGTTTAGCAGGGATATATGGATCAAGAGGTTTTTTGTGTGTTTGTTTGTTTTTGGATAACGGAGACATTGGCATATTTGTATACAATAAGGAAGCAACCAGAAGATACTGCATGATTGAAAATAAGTGGGAGAGGGAAGAAAAGTTATTTTTATAGGTTGTCCCAATAATCATAGTGCAGTTTTGGGCTAAAGCTTAACCACTCGGTACACATTGTCTTATTTAATCCTTGTGAAATATTATAATTTCCCCTTACTTCCCAGATGAAATAAGTGAGGCTTAGAGAGATTAAGTGATTTTTCCCTAGTCAATAGAACTACTGGTACTGGGCCTGGGAATTGAACTCGGGTCTTCTTACTGTACTCTTTTTCCCATATAGCAAAGTTGTTTAAGGAAGTACTATGAGAAATTAACTAGAGAAAAAGGGGTAAGAAGATGGAAAAGAACTAGAAGACTGCTGTAGAAACATAGCTACAAAATGAATAACAACTTCTCTGCAGGTGGTGGTAAAGAGAAAATCACTTTAAAATGAAATGACCTTGTGTTGTAAAAATGGACATTTAGGAGGTACTGTTAAAACCGTGACAGCTTTTTTCCCCCTTTTCTTCACAGAGCATGATTCAGGAGTGTCCAACTAAGCAAACTGTCTTACAAACTTTGACTTGGCAGCTCTGGGGAAAATAAAAACATGTCAATTCATATATGTGAAGTTTCAGGGATAGCCATGATGTACACTTTGGTCATCCAGGGACTGAAGTAATATTGACAAGGGAAATTAAGCAGTGACCTGCCAACTTTATGTTATGTTTGCTTTGTAGCCTGAGGTCAGATTTAATTGTGTTCCACATAAGTGTACACTGGTATCCCTGCTAGAAAAGATGATGAAACGGCTCGGGAAATTTGTGAAAGGTATTGATTCATCTCCCTTTTCACCTTTGCTTCCTGACTCCCCCTGTATCCTTCAAGACTTAGCTCAAATGCCACCATCTACGGGAGGCCCTTCACCTTAAAATGTCTTTCCATTTACACTGTATATGTATATATGCGTGAAGGAGTTCCTAAAGAAACAGTGGAGGGAGTGCTGGGCCTGGAGTTAGGAAGACCTAGATCTTCAAATCTGGCTTCTGGCAATTACTAGTTTTGTGACACTGGGTGAGTTATTTAACTTCTAGCTTCCTCAAATTTTGCATCTTTAAGATGGAAATAGTAATAGCACTTAACTTCCAGGGTTATTGTGAAGAAAAAATGAGATATTTGTAAAATACTTTGCAATCTTTAAAGTGATATACAAATGCTGGTGAGTATTATTACTATTATTAAAGAACATAATTACTTGTATGTCGTTTTCTCTTATTAGAATGTAAGTTTTGCCTTTCTTTATATTTACCTCACTTAACATGTTGCTTACCACATTCTAAGAATATAATAAATGCTTGTTGACCTGTGACTCATTCTGTAATTGTAGGTGTCTTATAGCAATGTCAGAAAAATTGGAATAGAAATGAAGGTAGTAAACCACACATAGGATCCCTGCAAGCTGCATTCTGACCTCTAAGACCACAAGTTCACAGTACATATATATGTATATGTATATGTATGTGTATGTGTATATGTATGTATGTATATGTATATGTATGTATGTGTGTATGTACGTATGTATGTATATATGTATATATACACACATATGTATATATGTGTGTGTGTATGTGTGTGTGCACACATATATATGTATATATATATAATTGTATTTTTATTTATTTTGTTATATATTTCCCAATTACATTTTAATCTAGTTAGGTGCATTCAGGAGTGTTGGAGGTCACTTGTGCATGTTTGACACTTCCGCCTTAGAAAATTACAACCTTATGTTCCTCAGTAGTTCACCTTATGAATATTAACAAGAGTGTCTCTATCAAAAGACTGGCCAACCTGTTCACGAACACTGTATACTGAATTTAGAACACCGGAAAAATGGCCAAGTAAAATGTCTAAACAAGTTATTGTGGAGAACCCATGTTACAGAGAAAGACACATAATGTACAAAGTACCCAGGAATTCTCAAATGAAATAGGGGTCGTGGGGAGAAAATATCATGGTATATAAATGTAGTGGAATATATACTGTCATTGGAAATGACATAATACTTTCACAGAAAGAAGGGGAAGATTTACATGACATAATGAAGAACTAGGAAAGCCAAGCTAGAGAACTATATAGTCTGTTCCAAAGGTCTTACCCCAGTGGTAAGGTTCAATTGCTTAAAATAGTAAAGTAATTATAGTACGAATAGGGATAATAATAGTATGTACATCCCAGGGTGGTTGTGAGTCTCAAATGACTCTGTTTATAAAGTGCTTTGCACTTTAGAGCACTTAAAGCACTATTTAATGCTAATTAACAATATCAACAATAATGACACTAATAATTACTACTACTGCCACCACTGATGTGGCTGCCACCGTCACCAGCACTACTACATGGTTCCTATAACTGGACAAAGTGTTCTATATCTCATTGTATCCCTAGTCAGTCACCTCTATTCATTGGCTATCTCTCCTAGATCCATGCCAATCAAATGTTTAATAAATATACCATCTTTGCTTTCATACACGTCATAAATAAAATATCAAACAGGAGAGTCAAGGGAAAAAAATTCTTGACCAAAATTCAGCAGATAACGCTTTTGACTATTCCTCCCTTCTGAATTCTTTGTTTCTATAGCTTCTAAGATGCCATAGGCTCCTGGTTCCCCTTAAGGGGATCTTAATCTAAGTGAATTAATCAAATTTGACACCACTGCTATAGGACATCCATAATTGCAGAATGGGTCATCAGTCAACGAATCTATTTTTTTCTGTCATCTTTGCTGGATTCTTTATTTTTTTCTTTTAATGGAGGGGGTACCCCAAGGCCTCTTCTGTTCTCTTTCTTTGTACCCTTGCTACCTCCCAGGGTGGTTGTGAGGATCCAATTACTATATACACATAAACAATACATATATCTATATATAGCAGGTAGATGTACATACATGTACATATAATTTCATTTGAAATATGTATGTATACACATGTATGAAATATATACATACATGTGTCTATGTACACACGTGTGTGCATGTGTGTGTGTGTATACGCACACACGTAATCTTAGGAATGAAGGTAACTAGCATTTATTAAGTACTTACTATGCCAAATCTACTATACTAAGCATTTAGCACAGTGCCTTGCACATAGTAAGTGCTGAATAAATGCTTCTTCACTTTTCTTCGATCTAGTCCTAGTTTTATAATCCAATGCTGACTTCTCTTCTAAACTCTGCACCTGTATCCTAAAAGCAATTGCCTTAGGACATATTTATTTACAATTAACACCGAAATGTTAAAATCAACATATACAGGGGCAGCTAGGTGGCACAGCAAGTAGAGCACTGACCCTGGAGTGCGGAGGACCTGAGTTCAAATCCAGCCTCAGACACTTGACACACTTACTAGCTGTGTGACCTTGGGCAAGTCACTTAACCCCAATTGCCCTGCCTTCCCCCTTGCAAAAAAACAACAATAAAAACAAAACAAACATATTCAAAATTAAGCTTATTATCTTACCTCTTTAATCTGATATTTTACTATTTCTATTCATGGAACTGCCACCTACCAATCTTCCATGTTAAAAAAAAGAGAAGATATCTTAATGTTATTATTGACTTCTAAATATTATTTTATGAAGGTTCATATTTGGTGGCTCCTTTTTTTTTCTTTTAAGAACTAGTCTTTAACAAAATCCTATTTGAATGTCTGATTGGACAGAACAGCCTCTTTTTTTTAAGGTTATGGCAGAAGAGCTCAAATTTTGGCAGGCCTGGTCTAGTTGGAAAGGCTTCAATTATGGTGGCACAATTTCATGGCCCTAACAAGGTTTGCATGGAAAAACAGAAGGAACACTGACTGAATTTAAAGGCAGAAGATGTAGCTTTGATTTCTAGCTCTGCCATCAACTAATTGAATAACCTTAGGAAAGGAGTTCTCTGAGTCTCAGTATTCCCATCAGTGAAAAGAGAGGATCAAAAATATTGAGAGGACTGTATGCTTATTATCTCAGGACTACCCAGTGAAGTTTTAACCCTTTAAGTTCAAAGATACTTATTAACAAGCTGACTGGGGGAACAAAGTTTTCAACCACAGTGACTCTCAAAGACTATCTATTGTGTTATAGAATCCATTACAAAAAAAAGGCCAAAGGATAAATTCAAATCTCTAGAGTGGAGAAGGCTTACTTTTGATATGCATCAGTGGAGAAGTCAACAGGCATTTAATTATGTACATCCTATGTACCAGGCACTGTGCCTGGGGATACCAAGAAATATAAAAACAGTTCCTGCTCTTAGGGAGTTCTCAATCTAATTGGGGAGACAGCATGCAAACCACTACGTACAAAAAAAGATAAATTCAAGGTAAACTGGAGGTTATGTTTGTTGTTCAGTAGTTTTTCAATCATGTCTAACTCTGTGGCTGCACTTGGGCTTTTTTTTGGCAGATATTGGAGTGGTTTGCCATTTTCTTCTCCAACTCATTTTACAAATGAGGACACTGAGGCAAAAAGAGTTAAGTGACATGTCCACATTCACACAACTAGTAAGTGTCTGAGGCACTAGAAGTGGAAAAAGAGACTAAAAATATAAATCACAGATCATATCTGGATAACAAAATTTCTCATTTTCTGTCTACCTATTTCTATATATTAGGAATTATAAAATAGCATTTTACCCTATGTCAAGAAACGTCCACGTTTCCAAGAGCTGAGCAATTTGCTCTTTTTAACAATAAGATTAAGGTAATGATATTTTCATACTATATCAGACTATCTCACATCAGAACATCACAGTTTTGCCTAATGTTTTCCATTCATTATCTAGTTTGATCCTCTCAGCAACACTGTAAGTGAGGGAGGATATAGCTTATTACTCTCTTCACAGATAAGAACACAGGCGCCGAGAAATAGTTTCTTAAGATCATTCGACTAGTTCAAGGAAGAGCAAGAACTTAACATTTATCCTCCGACTTTAATTTCAGTCAGTTTTCCTTCTGCAGTATCATGCAACCCTTGGTAGGTCCATGAAATTTTGTCATTACTTAGAGATGAAAAAAAAAACAGTCATGAAATGGCAATGGGGAGAAATGAGTCCATTAGCCATTGAGAAACACTTGCTATATGGATTATATTGGGTTATCTTTATTCTTCTCCCCTCATTTGGGTGAGCAGTGAAAATCACAAATACTTTTGCACCTCAAAAATGAAAAACAAACAAATTTAACCAAAAATGAATGTACCCTTGTCCATTTGTCCTTCTAAAAAGAGGTAAGACTCTCTCTCTCTCCCATGGGCATATACATATATGTATGTTTGTATGCATTTTTCCATATCTTGGTTGTGTTGGAAGCACAGACCTACTCCCAACAACCTCTGTTCAGGTTTTATGTTGGGATGAAATGAAACACTCCAAAGTCACTGCCCCAACAAAAAGAGGAGCTTTTCTTTGCCCTAACAGAGCAAGGATATGCAACAAAACACAGGAGCACAGACTTTCTCTAGACACCACTTCGCTTGTCTCCATATGGAAACAAGTCTCATCAGTACGTGATCAGAGTCTGGTGACTTGCATGGTATCAGGCACCTGCCAAGTGTGAGAGGCCCAAACAAATCATGGCTGAGATTTTTTATGCCCTTAGGCTAGGAAGCTGAATCAGGGAAAACCCAGACAATCAGGTTGCTTGGGTGGAGGAATTCATATCAGGGAAGCTGGGGCTGAAGTGAAATTTCATCAAGGAAAACAGCCCATAAAACAGAATCACCGTGAAATTAAATTTATAGCCCTATTTTGTACCACAATGTATAGCAGGCACCTCACCTCCATTAAAGTCCTACTGTTATTTCCGGTTCTTTATGGTTTCTATTTTCTTTGCATCCTCAGTGTCTAGATCAGAGACTTCCTTACATACAGAGATAGAAGCTGGACTTGTGATTTCATTGATATAGGGAACACTAAGGTAAAGAAATTCATTATACCAATACAGGCTGGCACCTTCTTTGCAACTTATACTCTTAAAGTGCTGCTAATAAAAACAAACAAACAAAAAAGGAAACAAAGACACAAAAAAAAAACACTGAAAAATTAAGCAGTTTGTCTGGGGTCTGATTCCTTTCAGAGGCAGCACTTAAACTAACATTTGTCCTTTGGGGCAGCTAGGTGGCACAGTGGAGAGAGTACCAGCTTTGGAGTTGGGAGGAACTGAGTTCAAATCCAGTCTCAGACACTTACTGGCCATGTGAATCTGTGCAAGTCATCTAATCCTGTTTGCCTCAGTTTCCCCCTCTAGAACATGAGCTTAAGAAGGAAATGGCAAACCATTCTAGTATCTTTACCGAGAAAGCCTCAAATAGGATCATGAAGAGTCAGACATGACCAACTGACTATACGACAACAACAACTTCGTCTTTGACGAAGCTATCTATGTACTCTATTACCCTGGTTTTTTTTTTCCAACTTTCTTCCACTTACATGGCACTTAATAAATGCTTATTGAATTGGACTGAACTGATGGTCTTATAGTTCTATGGAAACAAACCTGGTATCTCAAAAGCCATGCAGGCAGTGTACAAATTATGGCAGGATCTAACAGTCTAGAAATGCTTCTTGTATGGGTCCAGTGATGGAGTTTATATCCACTGTCCAAGAATTACCAGCTTCAAAGAATCTCATCAACAAGTGAACCATAGGATGTTCATGTACATGTGTGCTTGCATATATATGCACAACATATGTATATATATATATATGTGTGTGTGTGTGTGTAATTACACGTATACACATATAGATATTTGTATATGTCTACATATGTAAGTACACATACATGTGTATATTTGCTTATACACACATGGTTTTTCTATGTGCACATGCATGTATAATTTATATGTATTATATTCTACATAAGTGCAGAGTACCCCTGTCACAGTGAAATCCTAGATTCTTGGCTTATTGAAGTATTCACTAGGGGAACATTCTTGACAGCATTTTCTCTCAAGCACATTTTTGTACAGATTCTGCATCTCCATTTTCATTAAACATTCTGTTCAATAATTCATCTAGAGTATTTAAAAATTGGCTGATTCTCCAATTTTCAGAATTCTTTCAGAGAAATGGCAAAAAAGTGCTATCATATCACTGGTGCCATAAAGAAAGCCAAGCAAAACCAAACAAAAACATGGCCTTTATCTTGCAGCATTGAATGACACAGCTTCCCACACTATATCGATTTTACAAAAGATTTTTTTTAGAAAGGTAGGTCTTTTTTTCTGTTTATTTTTTTGAAGAGCTATGAATACACACACACACACACACACACACACACACACAAGAAATTGCTAAGCAAGCTTCCTTTCAAAGGGACACACTTCCCCCTTGGAAATATATCCTTCTTGTTTTAGAAAATATATCAGAGAAAGTCAACCTATAATTTCTGCATGGAAGAAAAATTGAGTCAATTAAAAAAAGGTCAAAATCTGGCTTCAAATCCACATGTAACCAATGGATCCCATTTAACTAATGATTCTTTTTGGGCACCCTTGAAACCTGATGTTTTCCATATAGGTTATAAAAATTAACACTTTTAATAGCATTTTGCAGTTGTGACTATAAATGGCCCATTCAAAAATGCATGAATAATGCATTGGGCCATCTAAGGCATTAGAGAAAATGCATTTTGTTTTAATTCTTGGTGGGCTAATTTTATTGAAATTGCCTGGAAGTAATTGAAAGTTTAGCAAAATAACTATAATCCTCAAATAGTGGTTGCTGTTATAATTATAAATGGCAAGGTACCATGTCGTTTCTCATAACCATTATGAAGTCAATGATGTTAATTATTGGAACAACACTGTTCTTCTCAAAAGGTAAAGCTGGTTGTAATAATTCAGCAACTAAAGTTTACAAATTATATTATGAAGACTTAATTAAGTGTATTCATCTTTAAATGGTTAAAATTATTACAAACACAATTTAGCTTGGTATATATGGGAAAAGATACAGTATGGGATAATGGGCAGAAAGCCAGTCTTAAACCTAGGAAGACATGAATTTGAATCTCACCTCTGCTTCAATCATTAGCAAATCACTTAAATATCTGTCTTCTAGGCATTGGTGTCAAATTCAAATAGAAATGGAGGCCATCAGTCCCTACATAAACATCTTGGTGGTGACATGTTGACTTTGTTCTAAAATGTGATATTATGTTTTATTTATTTTGTTCAATATTGCCCAATGACATTTGAAATGATTTTGAGTTCACTGAGGAATATTGTGGGTGGTATGTTGCTCTCAGAATGCATGTTTAACACCTCTACTCTAGGAAACTCTCTAAGAGGGTAGACCTCATGGGAAGGTGAGGGTCTACATTGGAAAAGGGAGTATGCTTATCCTGGAATTTCCTAAAAATCAATGAAATTATCCATCTACTCCCAATTCAGGGGAATGTGGAGAAATTCAGGAGTTAATTTCAGTGCTAATAAAAATGTCATTAAGAAAGAAAAAAAACAAAGGGAATTTTTTTTCTCTATTCAGAAATATAAGGTCTAAGAAGCCTGTGTTTTTTATAATCCTACTGAAGCAGGGCTTGTAAAGTACTTATTGGCTCCCCAGATGGCTTTCCATTTTACTTTTATATATAAAGACCAAAAAAGACATGCAATGAGCTATTATCATAATAAGGAGTTTGGGAATTTATATAGCACTTAATCTCATCTAAATGTATAAATATTAACTAATTCATATATAACAGTTTCCAAATATGCTAACATTTCATCTAAAATAATTAGATTCATGAATAAAGCAAACAGTAAACTCTAGAAATATAGAGTTTTTAAAATTTCAATCATTCTACAAGAAGAGGCCTGAAAAGAAATAAAATCCTATAGACGAGAATAAAAATTGAAAGTTGGCAAGAGACACTTTAGCCTATCAGGATAAGATATACCATAAAGGTAATATTTTTATATAAAAATGTATTGTATTTGTTGTTGTTTTCTTTCTCACTAGGAAGAGCAGTGAAAAAGCAATTAAAAACACTGACTGAAGGATGAACCAACCATAGAAAGAAAGCCAAGATCTGAAGCGAAACACTGATCTTGTTTTTCTCACATTATCTGTCAAACCCAAGGATGTTTCACTCCTCCATTTACCTTTATATAATAGTCTTGTTAAGGGACTTCTTACAAGGCTCAATTTTCTAAAAGAGAGAAACTGAAAATGCCAAGAGTGAAGGGTTCATTTGAACATTTAAAGGCAGAGTATAATGAGTAGGCCTAATGGTGAGATGTGACATGAAGGATTACAAAAAGTGTCTCATCAGACAGGGGTTCACATGGGCATTTGCTCTTGAGAGGAAAGTGCTGCCAGCAGTTAGCTGTCTGGTAGACTATTGGCCAAATCTCTAACAACAGATGACTTGACAAGCCTGTTTGAAATTGTGACGAAAAATAACTTTGAAACACAGATTCTGACCAGCACAATGACCAATCATGGAACTTTATACTGAAGTATGATGTCTACCCTCCTTTTAAAGAGGTGAAGAATAAGGGAAACGTGAAAAATGAAAAATAGGTTTGTCTTACCGGACAATACTTATTTGTTATAAAAAGAAAAAAAATATTAATTTTGGAGGAAAAAGATATCAAAAGGTGGGTTTAATTTTATCAACCTGTTTAGTTTTAAAATGTTTTTGAACTTGTAAATTTCAAGGAAATTTCCAAAAACAATATAATTACTATCTACTGAGTTGATCAATAATTGGATTCTTGAAGAGTAATAAAGAGTACTTACAATATTTGATCAGCTCTGGAGGTGATCAGTAGGGTATGATACCCAACTGGGCCTCTGCAGGTGAAATGGCTATGTAATGGCACAACAGGACAAAAGCTGGACTAGTGGTCAGAAGACCTGAGTTCTATGATAACAACAATAATACCTGAGACATTTCTAACTCTTTAAGGTGTGCAAAGTGACTTTGTCTCATTTAAGCCTCACAACACATGGTCTCGTTTAAGCCTCACAACAACCTAGCAATATTGGTACTATGTGTATGATCATCCCCCTGACAGGAGGGAATCAAGGTTCAGAGAAGAGATGTCATGATATGTCATGATCACACAGTTAATAACTGTCAAAGGTGCTATTTTTTTCCTGCCTAATACATTTTTCCCAGTATTGGTATTTTTAAACATTGAACATCAAGTCTGAGTTAGAACATAGTGATATTCTTTCATATTATGGATAGTTACCATGTTATACACTTTTCTGAAAGCCACATGTTTCAGTTTTGTGCATTGTTAAAGGAGTATGCTCAGAATACCTTTGCTTCTATATGGCTGCCTAATGATCATATATCAGCAGTTGGAAGTGGCCACAAATATAAAAAGATGGGATGCCTGCAATACACAGCATATTAAACA
The DNA here is from genome assembly GCF_011100635.1 of Trichosurus vulpecula. Lineage (NCBI taxonomy): Eukaryota > Metazoa > Chordata > Mammalia > Diprotodontia > Phalangeridae > Trichosurus > Trichosurus vulpecula. The sequence goes on along the minus strand of NC_050577.1, from coordinate 229,474,710 downwards.
TGTTCTCTACAGATGCTGCTTTTTTTCTACTAAAACATTTTCACCAGATGGAAATACAGGTAGATCCAAAAGTGTTTTGAAAATTCCAGGGGCTAATTGTTTAACTTAGTAGAAAGCCATTTATTTTTCCCAGTCTTTTTATTTTGAGTGAGCCTCTTTTCTTTTTAAATTTTTTTTATTTAATATTTAACATTTCAACATTGATTTCCACAAGATTTTCCATTACAAATTTCCTCCCCATTTATACTCCCCCCCTCTCCTAGATGGCATACGTTCTGATTGCCCCATGCCCTAGTCAGCCCTCCCTTCTGTCACCCCACTCCCCCCATCCCCTTTCCCCTTACTTTCTTGTAAGGCAAGATGTATTTCTATGCCACATTCCCTAAATATCTTATTTCCCAATTGCATGTAAAAACAACTTTTTTTGTGAGCACCTGCTCTTAAAACTTTGAGTTTCAATTTCTCTCCCATCTTCCCTTCCCACCCACCTTCCCTAAGAAGGCAAGCAATTCAGCATAGGCCACACATGTATCATTATGCAAAACACTTCCACAATAATCATGTTGTAAAAGACCAACTATATTTCCCTCCAGCCTATCCTGTCCCCCTTTATTCAGTTTTCTCCCTTGACCCTGGCCCTTTTTGAAAGTGTTTGCTTTTGATTACTTCCACCCCCATCTGCCCTCCCTTCTATCATTCCCCCTTTCTTATCCCCTTTTCTCCTACTTTCCTGTGGGGTAAGATCCCCAACTAAATGTGTATGTTATTCCCTCCTCAAGTCAAATCTGATGAGAGCAAGATTTGCTCATTCCCCTCCCCTGTCCCCTCTTCCCTTCCAACAGAACTGCTTTTTCTTGCCACTTTTATGTGAAATAATTTGCCTCACTCTACCTCTCCCTATCTCCTTTCAATATATTCCTTTATCATCCCTTAATTTTATTTTTTTTTAGGTATCATCTCTTCATATTCAACTCACCCTGTGCCCTCTGTCTATGTATATGTATGTTCCATTCAACTACCCTAATCCTGAGAAAGGTCTCAGGAATTACAAATATCATCTTTCTATGTAGGAATGTAAACAAAACAGTTCAACTTTAGTAAGTACCTTATGATTTCTCTTACTTGTTTACCTTTCCATGCTTCTCTTGATTCTTGCGCTTGAAAGTCAAATTTTCTACTCACCTCTGGTCTTTTCACTGAGAAAGCTTGAAAATCCTCTATTTTATTGAAAATCCATATTTAGCCTTGGAGCATGATATTCAGTTTTGCTGGGTAGGTGATTCTTGGTTTTAATCCTAGCTCCATTGACCTTCAGAATATCATATTCCAAGCCCTTTGATCCCTTAATGTAGCAGCTGCTAGATCTTGTGTTACCCTGATTGTTTCCACAATAGTCAAATTGTTTCTTTCTGGCTGCTTGCAGTATTTTCTCTTTGACCTGGGAACTCTGCAATTTGGCAACAATATTCCTAGGAGTTTTCTTTTTGGGATCTTTTTAAAGAGGTGATGAGTGGATTCTTTCAATATCTATTTTACCCTCTATTTCTAGAACACCATGGGAGTTTTCTTTGTTAGTTTCTTGAAAGATGTCTAGACTCTTTTTTTTGATCATGGCATTCAGGTAGTTTTTAAATTTTTAAATTATCTCTCCTGGATCTATTCTCCAGGTCAGTGGTTTTTCCAATTAGATAGTTCATATTGTCTTCCATTTTTTCATTCATTCCTTTGGTTCCATTTTATAATATCTTGATTTCTCATAAAATCACTAGCTTCCACTTGCTCCAATCTAATTTTTAATGTGGTATTTTCTTCCATGTTCTTTTGGACCTCCTTTTCCATTTGGCTAATTCTGCCTTTCAAGGCACTCTTCTCCTCATTGGTTTTTTTGGACCGCTTTTGCCATTTGTGTTAGTCTATTTTTAAAGGTGTTGTTTACTTCAGTATTTCTTGGGTCTCCTTTAGCAAGTTGTTGACTTGTTTTTCATGGTTTTCTTGCATCACTCTCATTTCTCTTACCAATTTTCCCTCTACTTCTCTTACTTGCTTTTCCAAATCCTTTTTGAGCCCTTCCATGGCCTGAGACCAATTCATATTTTTCTTGGAGGCTTTTGAGGTGGGCTGTTTGACTTTGTTGACTTCTTCTGTCTGTATGTTTTGATGTTCATTGTCACCAAATAAAGATTCTATAGTCTGAGTCCTTTTTCACTCCCTGTTCATGTTCCCAGCCAGTCACTTGACCCTTGAGCTTTTGGTCAAGGTATGACTGCTTATAGAGTAGAGAGTACTTTGCCCCAAGCTTTAGGGTCTGCGATGCTGTTTTCAGAGCTACTTCTCCTCCACCATCACCACAAGTTCTGCCACAGCAGTGCTCCTCCTACCCCCAGAACCACCAACCAAGTCAGAGACCCAGATCCAAGTAGGGTTAAGCAAGAGAACCTGCCTCTGCATCAGCAAAGTGCTCCCTGCACTCCCACTCTTATCCACCACTCAATTCCTCCCACCGTGTGGGCCAGGGACTCTGGAAGCAGCTGAAGCTGGAGCTCTGGAAGCAGTCACAGGAGTTTCCTGCTGCTGCTGCCACCACCACGGCACCAACTCTATTCCAGCAGTTTTCCCACTAACCTGCTCCTTGGTCTTTGGCGTTTGTGGGTTGAGAAGTATGGTAACTGCCATAGCTCAATGATTCATGGCCCTTAGGCCTGCTCAACCAGACTCCCAGTCAGGTTGGTCCTGGTGCAGTCCACACTGGGCTTTGCTCTGCTCCAAGCACTATGTGATAGACCTTTCCCTGCAACCATCCAGGCTGTCCTGGGCTGGAGACCTGCTTCCCTCTGCTATTCTGTGGGTTCTGCAGCTCCAGAATTTGTTCAGAGCTATTTTTACAGGTGTTTGGAGGGATTTGGGGGAGAACTTAAGCAATTCCCTGCTTTCCAGCTGCCATTCTGACTATACCCCCAAAGATGCTAGTCTAACCCAGGTATTTTCTGACTCCAGGTCTAGGAAACTCTGTCAAATGTGATCTCAGACCGATCAAGAAACCTCATTTCATTCACTCGTTCTGTCTGTCCTTCCCTCCTTGCATCCTTCCCTCCTTTCTTCCCTCCCTCCTTCTGTCCTTCCCTCCTTCCTTCCATCCATCCCTGAAGGTTTAAACTAAGGCCTAGACTCTATCTCAATGGCAGGATGCTGACTTTCAAATATGTTCAGAGTCTTTTGTGTTTTCAGCTAGGATCATTGAGTAGTTAGAACAAAGGAGAAAATTAACACCAAAGTTTGAGAAATTATGAAAATGAGAAGACATTTACCTCTAATTCCCATAGGAAAAGCTAATTAGAAGAATAATGCATATGGCCCTGAGTAGGAAATGTATTTGAGTGTTCAGACCTTTGATTTAGTATGCTAGTAGAATTCATGTATCTGTGACAGGAAAATGAGTTGGGCCCTGAATCAAATGGTGGTAGAAATCAGCCACTGATGTAGACTTAGGAATTCATCAAGTGTTGCTGCTGGGATCCATCTTTTTGCAATGAAGATTTTCTGATTGTTGCTATATGAGTATGAATTATTGAACAACACAATCTCAGAAGACCAAAACTGTGGTGACAAAAGATTATGAAAAAAAATACCCAGTGGGGAGGGCTGTTGAATAAGCTTTAAACTTCAACATGGTCATTCGTTCATTTATCATTTCAATGGCCTATCATAAGTACCTTCTGAATCCCCTTCTGAGTCCAAATTGGCAAAAAAAAAGAGATTTAGTCCTCAAGGGCATAAAAGAAAAGAGAGTCCCTGCCCTCAAGGAGATAATATTCTTTTAGAAGAAATAAAAATAAAACATATACAAAGTAATTTGGGAAGGACTAGCAACTGGGGAAAAATCAGAACATGCTCCCTGTAGTATAGAGCACTTGAGTAGAACTTTGAAGGAAGCTACGGGTACTAAGAGGTGGCAGTGAGTTGGGAATGAATTCCATAGGGATGTGATAAATTCCAATCAATCAACAAGCATTTAATTATCTACTCTATGCCAGAAACTGTGTAAGATATTGATGATATAAAGACAAAAAAATTAAACTTTCCCTTAATTCAAAGAACTAACATTCTATTAAGGAAGACAACAGATGCTGATATAGGCTGTCCCAAAAGTCTTACTGCAATTTTTCCTTATTATGGTTCAAATTTGCACTAAGACTTTTGAGATTCTCTATATAAGTATATACAAGATATCCATGGGGAGGAAGAGAGAGGAAGTGTGGAGTAGTGGATACAATTGAGCTGGCCTTGGAACAAGGTCTGCACTGATACAGACTGGCTGTGAGACCTTGGGCAAGTCACCCAACCTCTCATAGCTCTCAGCAACTCTCTGAGATTACAAATTGCAGAGAAGGTGCTGACCTGCATTTGTAGAGGAGTTTATTGATGTTAGAGTTCTTTATCCCATGAAATCATAGATTTAGGCCCTACCCCTAAAATGCAGACAAGGTAAATGCAAGGTAATTTAGAGGAAAAGGCACTAATAACTCAGGGGATAAAGAAAGGCCTTATGTAGAACGTGGCAGTTGATATGAGTTTTGAATAAAATGAGGTTAGTAGAGGTAAGAAAAGATTTTTTTTTCTTACGTGTAGCACAGCCTATACAAAGGCATAGATGTGGTGATAGAAATGACACATTAAATCATATTCAATTAAATTACCTGTGGGGATCACTGAGTGACCTGTCACTAAAGACATGGCATTGACGATCAGGAAGTTGAATTCTATGCTAAATTCTTGCTAACTCAGGTTCTTTCTAACTCAAGTCCTAGCCTGAGTATTGAAGGAATTCACCAATAATGCATTGGTTGTTAGCATATTTGAAGTTTTGAGCTCACCTTGCTTCAGGGTACAGTTTCAAAGGGTGAAAAAAGAGTCTAGACATTGTTGCCACTGACAGTTGTCCCAAATTTCACTAAATTAAAAGAACTTGGTCAGCAATTCTATCCCTTAGAAGTACTAGCCCATAGCCCATAATTGCTGCCTTATTGGCTTTCCTGGACCACTAGTTCAAGAACACCCATCTTCCATGCTTCGTTCCACTCTCTGTTCTCTGGAACTCTCTTCTACAACCTTGCCACTATCAGCTTACCCTTTCCTCCTTTCCTTCCTTCCTTCCATAGCCCTCCTCATTTCTGGAATAATTAACAAGGATCAAAGCAACTCTGCCATAGTTTCTGGATGAAGTGTGTCAATCTATTCCATTTTAGCCTAATTCAACATTTTTGTAACTCACCAGAGGAAAAATGATCTTCTTTGGCCATCATTCCCAATAAGAGATGGGGTCGTCTCTCCTATTTAAATATAAGCATCTTGAGTACACGCTATTTAATTTTTTAATCTTCTATCTTTCACCCAGTTCTTGGCATAGAGAAGCGCCTAGGTGGCACAGTAGCCTAGACTTGAGTTCAAATTCAGCCCCAGGCACTTAACCTCAATCTACCTCAGTGTCTTCATTTGTAAAATAGGGATAGTAAAAGAACCTATCTCCCAGGTTTGTTGTGAGGGTTAAATAAGGTAACATTTGTAAAATCCTTAGCAGAGTACCTAGAAGATAGGAGGTGATTAATAAATGCATATTTATTTTCTTCACATAATAATTATTTTTCAATGAGCATACTTATAGTCAGTATACTGACTTACGTAGATGGTTAGTTGGCACAGTAGATAGAGTGGCCGGGCCTAGAGTCAAGAACACCTGAGTTCATAGCCTCCACAAATTAAGAAAAGATGGTTTTATTACATTTTGTTCCAGTTGTGGCCTCAGACACTAGGTTTGTGATTCTTGGTGAGTCACTTAACCCTGTTTGCCTCAGTTTCCTCATCTGTAAAATCTGCTGGAGAAGGAAATGGTAAACCACTCCAGTATCTCAGCCAAGAAAACTTCAAATGGGGTCACAAAAAGATTGACACAACTGAACAACAACAGAATGGAAATAATGGTGCCTATATACAAGACTCACGTCCCAGAATCGTTCTCAGGTTCAAAGGCGATCATTCCAAATGTTAAAGTGCTATATGAATTCTAGGTTTAAAAAATTATTGTTTTCTTCCACATTTTCAGTTAATCTTTCCATATGTTGCACTCAGGTGAAAATCCATAGGAAATTCAATAAATTAATTCCAAGTGAGTCTTATCAAGTTAGGGATGGAGACTTTCTCTAAACAATTTGTAAGTTTAAGAACAGTCACGTATTTGATTTTTGTTCCGTCATTTTTATGTCATGTCTGACTCTTCATGTTCTCATTTGGGGTTCTCTTGGCAAAGATTCTGGAATGGTTTACCATTCCTTCTCCAATTGATTTAATAGATGGGGAAACAGAGGCAAACAGGATTAAGTGGCTTGCCCTGGGTCACACAGTTAGTGTCAGAGTTCAGATTTGAACCCATGAAAATAAGTCTTCATGACTCTAGGTCAGGTGTTCTATTGACTGCACCACTAAGCTGCCCTACAATAATGTGATATGGCAACTCAAAAAGTTAATGCAATTTTGATTTGCTTTGAGAGACTCAAAGGATTAGGAGAGGATAGTCTTAGTATGGCCAACTTCATTCAGACTATTATATTCAGTACATTGAAGCAGAGTTTAGAAAGGATATTCAAAAATTGCAAAGTCAAGGGAAGGTCATTGGAATGGTAAAGGATCATGAGGCTGTGCTGAATAAGGACTTGTAGAAAAACAAATTAATGCTTAGCTAGAGGAATACTCGGGAGTAGCTCCAAGTAGGACTTGAAAGACGTTGAAGAATAGTAACAGCGATAGCTAACATTTATCTAGCACTTTAAAGTTTCTACAATTCTTCACAAATACTAATCTCATTTGATCATAACCATTTTCTCTCACTCCTTGAATTTGATTATAACATCTTCATACTTCTAGGAAAAACTCATCAACAAATAAACTCACCCTTCCAGAGCTTTTCATCAGCTTTGATAGTAACACCTCATCAAAACCCTCAGTAGAGTCTGCCCCTTTGATAGGAGGCTAGAGGGTGATGGGGAAAAAAATTCTCCCAGACCCACCATTTAAAGGAGCTCATATCTCAACCAACTCCCACTAGATGCACTGCTTTGATTGGATTGCACATCATCATCCCAGCCTACCTCTTCCTACCTCTCCCTTCTTCCTCTCCTTTTCAGCTTTCTTTTATTATCATTTTTCCCATTGGAATGGAAGGTCCTTGAGGGCAGCAGTGGTCTTTCTTTTTCCTATTTGTATTCCCACATATTTAGTATACTGTATGGCATACATTAGATACTTAATAAAGTTTATTTATGGTTGAAGATTGGATCCTAACAACAATCCTGGGAGATAGATACTATTATATATCCCCATTTTACAGCTGAAGAAACTGAGCTAGATGGTGTTTGGATGCCTTGCCCAGGGTCAGCTCTCCAGGTCTATCTCCCAATCCATTGTGCCACCTCACTGCCAGTATTTTCCATACTTATATACAGAAGAGGGTATAACCACAAATAATGGGTATAACAACAAAGAAGCAAATTTAGACTTGACTTCAGAAAATAAACCAAACAATTATAAGAATAACAAATTTCCCTAAAAATCAGAACAATGCAGAAGTGGATATTTGAAAATCATAATGGTGATTCTTTTTCTACTCCTGATTCATCTGAATGGCCTGTTTTTTCCCTTGCAAATATTAGATTAGGTGATTAATGAATGGGAGGCCATAGCTTCACCCTCCCCTTGGCTAGCCTATGAATTTTCTAGACTGGTTAGGAAAATGTTCTAAGTTCCAATTTCCCATAGTGACCATCAGACAGTAGGACACATAAATATGTTCCCTTTCACATTTGCACATTTCCACATGCCTATTTGAAAACAAATTATTCAATGATGATTTCTTAAAACTGACATTAACTTTCATATAATCTCATTCCTCTCTAGGTTGCACACCAGACTTCCATCCTGAGATAGAACCATACCCCAGCTTTTCATCTTGAAGCTTCACATCTTCCTTACCCTTTAACTTACACACTGAAATTATCCTTCACCCCTGAAACACCTTTCTTTGATTGGATGACTCTTCCCAGGACCTCTGTAAGGGTGGAGGGCATTCAGACCACCAATGTCTCATTCTTCTCCATTCTGCACCTCAGACTTCTACCGTGCCCAGAATTGGGGTACCTTTATCTGCTCCATCTTACTTTTGGGAGTTGTATTCCCCAGTTACAATGCAATTTCCTTGAAGGCAGAGACTGTCTTTCTACTTTATTTGTATTTTCAGCTTTTCACATACATATTTATTGAATACTCAACTAAAGCTAGTCGAGTACCTGACACATTTCCTCAATCCACATTTCACTAATTCACAAATATGTCTGAGCACTGATTATGTGTCCACACTGTGAAGAATACAGTAGTATAAGACATATCCTTCAAAACCTTAAATAGCTATCACCATCATGAAATAGAAAACAAGTGTGAACAACAGAAAATAAGAGTTTTCCTACCTGCCTAAGAGCAGGTATTTTTTAAAGTAACCATTTCCTCCCAAAGGATTTGAATTTAGGAGCACTACTGTCTTTAGTGGAATAATAAAATCTAGAAAAATGAAAACCTTTGGGAAAAATAGTCCTTCTGGATATTATATCATGAAAATAGGGGAAAGGGGAATATTTCCTTAAATCAAAACATGCATTTATAAAGAAATATGAATAATGGAAAAATATTAATTACAGATTTTTTTTCATGTAATGATGAAAAATTTACATGGACATGAACATTAAAAGAATAAATACAATTTTATGAAGAAGCCTGGTATCATGGATAGTTGCTGGCCCTGGAGTCAAGAAAACCTAGATTAACAAGAACTAAAATAGGGGCGGGGCCAAGATGGCAGCTGGTAAGCAGGGACTAGCATGAGCTCTCTACCGAGTCCCTCCAAAAACCTATAAAAATGGCTCTGAACCAATCCTAGAACAGCAGAACCCACAAAACAGCGGGGGAAGTAGGGCTCCAGCCCAGGACAGCTTTGATGATCTCTGGGTGAGGTCTATCCACACGGACCTGGGAGCTGGGAGCTGGGAACGGAGTGGAGCGGAGCCCAGCCTGAGAAGCATGGACCATCCAGACCAGAAGCCGGGCAGAGGGGGCCCAAGCCTAGCACCCTGAATCAGTGAGCTGTGGCAGTTACCAGACTCCTTAACCCACAAACACCAAAGACTGCTGAGAAGGTTACTGGGAAAAGCTGCGGGAGTGGAAGGAGTTCGTGGTTCGGCTTCCAGCCTCGGGGGCAGCGGAGGTGGGGCAGCCAAGGCTGTTGTTACTTCTGGTCCCAGGCCCACCTGGTGGGAGGAATTAAGTGGCGGATCAGAGCAGGAGTGCACAGCCTGCTGAAGATCTAAGCCCAGTCCGGGTTGGGGGTTGGGGAAGGAGCAGTGCTGGTGTGGCAGAGCTGGCACATCCCCCCCAAAAGTGGAACATAGAACTCTCTAGTCTACAAGCTGTCATACCCCACTGAAAAACTCAAAGGTCAAGTTAGTTGGCTGGGAATATGGCCAGGCAGCGAAAACGGCACAGAGATTCAGTCTCAGACTTTGGATTCTCTCTTTGCTGACAAAGAAGACCAAAACATACAGCCTAAAGAAGTCAATAAAGTGCAAGAGCCTACACCAAAAGCCTCCAAGAAAAACATGAATTGGTCCCAGGCCATGGAAGAGCTCAAAAAGGGTTTAGAAAAGCAAGTTAGAGAAGTAGAGGAAAAGTTGGGAAGAGAAATGAGAAGGATGTGAGAAAACCATGAAAAACAAATCAATGACTTGCTAAAGGAGACCCAAAAAATACTGGAAAATACACTGAAGAAAACAACACCTTAAAAAACAGACTAACTCAAATGGCAAAAGAGCTCCAAAAAGCTAATGAGGAGAAGAATGCCTTGAAAGGCAGAATTAGCCAAATGGAAAAGGAGGTCCAAAAGACCACTGAAGAAAATACTACTTTAAAAAACAAGAACTACAATAATGACAAAACAACAGCTGAAGCAGCAATGCTTTAAAGTTTTCAAAACATTTTTCATCTTTTACCTCATTTTATCCTCACAGTTACCCTGGTAGGAAGGTACTATCCCTACCTCCATTTTATAGATGTGGGAACCAAGGGGGAAAAGTGTTAAATGACTACTCAGAATCAGAGTGCTAGTAATTTCTGCTTCAAGATTTGAACTCAGGCCTTTCTGATTCTAAGTTCAAACACCATCTACCAACACCAAGTTTGATTCTGACATAAATCATCTCTATGACCATGGACACCAACTCCAAATGCCTCCAGTAATGGTTTTGTAATGACAAAGTATTTAAAATCTATTGGGGATAGGGATAGAACCTATAATTTCATTGGTATAAGGAAACCTCCTACTAAAACAGCTTCCTCTATTAATGATATTTTGATCTGATAGGATTGCTTACATTATTGACAGGCAAAGTAATTTGTTGAGGGTCATAAAGTCAGTTTATTTTCAGGGACAGGACTTTAATAAGCCAAGTTTCTCTGTTGCTGAGGATTTCTTTCTTTTTCTTTTTTAAATAGTATTTTATTTTTCCCAATTACATACAAAGGCAACTTTTGATTATTTTTAAATTTTGAATTCCAAATTTTCTCCCTCTCTAACTTCCCTCCCCTCTCCCTAAGATGGTAAGCAATTTGATATAGGTTATACATGTGAAATCATGTAAGATATATTTCTATATTAATCATATTGTTTCTACACACCAAAAAGGAAAAAAAAAACATGAAAGGAATAAAGTGAAAATAATATGCTTCAATCTGCATTGAGACAGAGTTTCCATTCCCTTTGCCAAGCTGTTTCTCATAAAATATATTACATTAGATTGAAATACATTATGGTATCTAAATTGTGAATTCTCACAAATGAAATTAACACCTGAGTTTTCATAAATGCATTTTTAAAAGAGAAATCATTTGAAGTGGCAATCACACTTACAGTTATTTTAATACTATTTTAAAGAAGAAATACATTAACAATAAACTCCAACTTGATCCCCAGTGATACTAATATTTCATTACATACCAACCTCTGATTATAACATTAATCTATTTAAAAAATGAAGACGTTTTGATTCAATGCCTTTATCCAAGGGTATGCCGGTAAATGTTAAAACAACCAATTCCTCCCATCCCCCTGCCCCACCCCTCAAATTATGTACTTATAACAAAATTTTACATTTTATCTTCATTATTAATTCTTCTCCATTACTTAAGTTGAGAATCCAACAAACAATAATTCTAGCCCTGATTTATATCATTGCTGATTCTCAAGATGTAGTCACACTGAAAATTTAACAATTGGCTTTTGCAAGACAGAATTGGCTCCAGAATACCACTGCCTACATCTAATAATAAGGAGGGCACTATAGGAGGTGCTGATATTAGGATGGAAAAAAAGGTCTGTGCTATTTGATTTAACTCCTCATATTCCTTTTTGTCTCTCAATTCCATTGGATTTTGTTGCTTATTTGTAGAGTTATGTTTTTCTTTAATAAGTCCAAGTTTCTCTTGAGATCAAACAAAATTCCTAAACTTTCAACCCAGGGGAGAAGTGAATAACATTATATGGAGAAGGTGAAGATGTACCCTAGTAACAGAATACAACATTAGTAGTTTATAGCTAGGAAAGATGGTCCCTTGAGGAAAGATATACCATCTTTCCTCTGAAAAGCTGACTCAAAGTTTAAAGGAACTCTATGAACTAAGTTTTCTAGTCCAGGCTTCAGTATGACATGTGAGCAACCCTTTCATATAGAAAGATCTATCATTAAAAATCATTAAGTTTTCTGAAACTATTTTTGGCTCTTTGTATTTTTAGCTCTAGAGTTCATAGTTTCATAATCTTTGGCTTCATTGATGAGCATACTCCTTCTACTAATGCTAATTCTAACCACTCTGTGCTGATGTAGATAGTTATCACAAATTGTTGTAACTTAAAAATGTCTCTCTTTGAGGCAGCTAGATGATGAGTCTCTCCAAATTTAGCTGGGCTAAGCCACACCCAACGGATGAGCAATCTTTTCATAGGGCTGTGATCTCAGTTTTTTCACTTGGTAGGAAATGTGAGAAATGTGAGAAATTGCCGTATGCTGATAAAACCTTTGAGAACATCGGGTCATCCGCATCCCACCATGATCAGTCCTCCAGGCACAGACTCTTAGGTTAATGTTTATAATTAATTTACAAATAAATGAAAAGCTTTATAGTCAGGGCATAGAGGGCTGGCTGATCTTACAATCTCCAAGAACTTAGATTCAAATACATATACTGATACATAACAGCTACACAAAAGTGAACAAATCACTCAGTGGTATAAGCAACCCACTAAGACACAATGTTATAAACTGTTGAATTACACCTATGGAAGGACTTGACATAGCTCTATCTATACACTGATTAAATTACAATACACATACATGGCAATACATACTTATGCAGACACATACATATAAAACATATACACACTTAGGTAATTACCAAGTGCCAGAAGAACTTCTATTTCTTTGTCCTAAAAGCACTGCTTAAAGGTAAAGAGTCCATTTAAATCGTTCTCATCCATGTCCTGGAGGTAAGGAGTCTACTTAAATCATTCTCATCTAGGTCATGGTTAGTAAATCCACATTTAAATATTAGGTACATGGTCTAGGGGATAGAACACTGGACTTGGAGACAGGGAAACCCGAGTTCACATATGGCCTCAAACATTAACTAACTGTTTGACTCTAGGTAAGGCACTTAACTTCTGCTTGATTCATTTTCCTTATGTGTAAAATGGGGATAATAACAGAACCTGCTTCCCAGGGTTATTGTATCAAATGAGAAAATATTTGTAAAGCACCTGGCATAACCTGGGGAAACCCGAGTTCAAATCTAGCCTCAGACACTAACTAGTTGTGTAACTCTAGGCAAGGCACTTAACTCCTATTTGACTCAGTTTCCTCATCTATAAAGATAATAATACAACCTAATTTCCAAGGTTGTTGTGAGTATCAAATGAGAAAATATTTGTGAAGTACTTAGTGCCATAGCTGGCATGTATTAGGTATTATGTAAATTATTATGATGGTTATTGTTATTACTTTTAATGTTGTTATTATAATATTTGGATAGAAGAGAAGCACATTCATAGAGATAATATGTTATTTTAAAAAATTAATTAATGCTTTTATGATTTTACAAACTTTAATTTCGTCCTCAGTCTTTGTATTTCCGGACTGATTTTTTTTTGTCTATCCCACTGATCCTCTTAGTCTTCTTGGAGATTTTCCAGCTCTATCATGTCTTTCTTTGGTTCAGTAAGTCAACCGAATGGTAACAAGAAATATTGTAACACACTGTCATTGAAATCACAAGAAATTCTGGCAGTCAAAAGTACAAGAAGCTGTGTTAAATGATGCATTTTCTTCATTAAATCCATGTTATCTTATTAAATAATTATTTTCAGTAATTTTCAGACTGTTTTCACGTGTCATCAAATAATAATGCATATGTTTTATCTCAGCTTATGGGTTATCTAACCAAACTTCCATCTTTTAGAGGACAGGACCAGAAATCAGATATTCTAGTGATTTATGTAATGACTATTGGAAAAGAAGGAGAATCATAAGGGTTTGTCAGTCATGCAGAAGATTACCAACAGGAAGTATATCAGTCTTTGATGATTGGCTTAGAACCATATGTTTTCAGGGAAGCTTCACCTTGAATACGTCCCTGCCAGAACTCAATCTGGATAATGAAAAACTGAGATGAAGACAACAAAAATCAAAGGGTTACAGGGAACTTTTCCTTTAAGTGAGAGAGGAATAGAAGAACCCCTCACCACGAGAATTTTCATGTACCAAAGAGGATGCATCCATTCATCATCCATTCATTCAATCAACAAACATTTACTAAATGTTCACAATAAGTAGAAAGCTAAACTAGGAATGAGAGAAGGGAATTTAACTCAGACATAGTCCTTGGCTTGATGAAATTTGCAAAGTAGTATATATCTAAGACCCAAATGCAGATAAGTGTAATATATGATTTTACGTGAGACAGGGTGTTATACTACAGAAGGAATGTCTAACTCAGAGTGCTTAACTTGGAATCAGAAGCACTGAGTTTGAATACCAACTCTTTCATTTATTGCTGCTGTGGCCTTTGGTAACTCATAATTTCTTTGCCTAAAGAGATCAATTTTCTTGCCTATAAAATGAGGATATCAAATGACCAGTAGATAACCTCTATGTCTCTTTCACCTTTATCTATCATCTCATGAGATTTACATTAGAAAATCATATAATAGGTCCTTGGAATTTTAGGATTGTCTACCCACTGTCCTAAAAGAACTTTGTTTTAGGGACTTTTTTGTTTTGTTTTGATATGGCATTTGAAGAGATTGGGAATTGTATGACTAGGACTATGTTGTGATTCTTCAGTTCTTGTTACTGGTAGAGGCACTGGAAAGGCAATTAGTGAATGGGAAGATCTTTCCCACCCATTCACTGCGCTTCAGGGGCAGGGCTCTCAGGGTCCTGGGGGGAGTGGCTAGGACTGGAGCCAATGGAAGCCTGTGGTGGGAGGAGCTTGCTGAAGGGTTGGAGCAGAGCTAAGAGTCAGTTGCTCAGGCAGTTGGTGTGAGCAGTTGAGAGTTGAAGGAGAGAGAAAGCAGTTAGCTAGCTGGAACACAGCTTGGAGATTGTGGCAGAAGCAGCAGCAACTGCGGCAGGTACTACAAAAAGACAGGACTGACCCTCATGGAGACTGGAGAGCGCTGAGCAGGGGTTTGAGGCCAGTGGATGGTCTTCTTGCTGGAGGGCCCTGGCATTGGGTTGGGGGCGGGGGAAGCAACAGTATGGCTTGGCTTGCTGCCATAATGTTTTTCTGTGGCCTCCTGGACATTATTATGGGATGGGCATACTGGTTTTGGAAGATTCTTGCCAGGATGTTGAATTGGGGACACTGGTCCATGGGTCTGCTACTTTTAGTTTCAATAAATGCTTTAACTCCACTTCCTTCTACTTAGACAATTTCTTATATCGTTCAATTCTGGACCATTCAGGCATATGCATGGTTATCTTTGAAGTCATGAATTTTGCCTTACTGATATAACTTCCCAGGAGCTCATAGACTTTTCTAGAATGGGGATATAAACAAGTTGCCAATTGAAACCCAGAGTTTTTGCAGAGAAAGAAAATGCTACATCCATCCAGCATCCAATAAACATTTGTTAAATGCCAAAAAAAATGCCTGATAACTCTAATTGGGGAAAGGTCATTACCAACTTGAGAAATCAGAGGAGGCTTCCTTGATGTAGAGATATGTTTAGCTTTTAGAATAGAGAGGACTTTAAGGCCAATCAGGGAGAACACTATGACTACTATCAAAGTGAATAAAAGAAGACACAGAAGTTAGTGGTAGGGAACAGAGAGAAGTACAGTTTGCCTAGTTATCAATAACAAATATTTTATTAAACTCTTCAATATAAATGATGAACATACAAGGACAAAAATCAGAGTCCATGGCTTCAATAGGGACAGCTAGGTGGCTTAGCAGATATAATTCTGGGCCAGAAGCCAGGAAGACTCACCTTCCTGAGTTCAATTCCCACATTAGACACTTTTGAGCTCTGTGACACTGAGCAAGGCACTTAATCCTGTTTGCCTTAGTTTCCTCATCTGTAAAATGAGGTAGAGAAGGAAATGACAAACGACTCTAGTATTTTTGCCAAGAAAACCCCAAATAGGGTCACAAAGAGTTAGACACAACTGAAAAGACAGAAGAACAAATTCCCTCAATAACCTTACATTCAATCAGCTGGAGAATAGAGTGTGTGGAGAATAATACTTTGATGGGAGGTAGAAAAATCATAGTTGCATGGCTGGCCACATACCTTGCTTCTCCTAGTTGTGATTCTGTCCCTCTCTGCTTTGCAACCATGCTTCCATGTGGATTCCATCTCCCAATTTTTCAACAAACTTTTAAAAGCTGTCTTCCTGCATTAGAATGCAACTTCCCTGAGGGCAGATACTTTTTTTTAATTTTTTTTCCAATGAGTAAAAATATTCTCATTCTCATTCTCTCTCTCTCTCTCTCTCTCTCTCTCTCTCTCTCTCTCTCTCTCTCTCTCTCTCTCTCTCTGTCTCTTTCTCTCCCTTCCAACTTAAAAAGAAATAGAGGACAAAAACTGCTACAAAGCAAAACTAATTTCTTCACTGACAGAGTTTTAAAAAAGTATTTTATTCTATTCTTGAATCTTTCTTTTGTTTCTCTCTCAGGTGGGTAAAATGTTTCATCTGAAATCATCATTGATCATTACACTAACCAGATTTCCTAAGTCTTTCAAAGTTGCTTGTCTTTACATTTTGGATGTCATTATATAATCTCTTCTCTTGGTTCCACTTATTTTAGCCTGCATCAACTAATACAAATGTTCCTAGATTTCTTTTGTCTCTAAAATATATATATGTATATATATATAAATTTTAATTTATAAAATTATACATTTATAGATATAATTTATAAAAATGTACAATTTAATTTATTTAAAAATATTTTAAAACTCTCTTTAAAAACACTTTTTAATATCTCCCATGAATTTCAGTTGCATTTTTGCTTGTCTGCTTGTTTTGGGGGGAAGCTGTCGGCATTTTTTTTCTTAAGCTTTCCTCTGGTTGTTTTAGAGTTATTCTCTTCTAGGTTAGACTCATTTTCTTCTACGTTACTGTCTTAAACATCTTTCCTTTTTTTTGTCTTGTGGAATCCTTTTTTTTTTGTTTTCTCTTTGTCCCAACATACTTCCTGACTTTGGAATTTATGTCAGGGCCTGGCTCCGTGTGCTTCTTAAGGCAAGGGCTGGTCTGGCCTTATTGCTGTTTTCTTGGAGCATTTCTAGATCTCTGAGATAGCTCAAGGCAGAGATCTACAAGATTTTAGTGCTTATAATATGGTCTGATTTGGGACAAATTCTGCTTACTACCTTCCTTGTACAAGCTCTGCAAATTTCTGACATGTTTTTAGATCTAAGCAACAGGCCTTTGGACTTGCCACTTTATATTTTCAGTAGATTGCTGCTGGACTTAGCCACTGTTTGCCAATATCTGAACCAGCTGGTTCATAAAGATAAAACTGCAGTCTCCCCTTTGGTCTGGGATTCCTGCCCTCTTTATTCCTCTGCAGGCTTCCAATTAAATTTAGAACTGAGATCCTGCTCTATTCCTGGGATCTGAGCCTCATCTCTGCTGGCTGTTTCTAGACTTGCTGCTTGCTTGGTACATAGTCAATGACCCATGACAACTCCTCACCCTGGAATGCTACCCTTAGGCCAAGATTCTGTTCTTAGTCCATGCCAGATCTTTCAATTTTGTGAAGAATTACATAAAAGTTAAAATTCTAGGTGTGCCGAAGCCACACTTTAGATTTGAAGGAGACTCTTGATATGTTCCTATATGTCAGCTGTTCAAGCAATACAACCATAATGATAACTGGTCATTTGCAATTGTTACCAGTTAGCACACTGATGAAATAAAAGGTAAAATGAATTAAAATGAATTTTACTATAATAAAATTGAGGGCATATGATTGTGATCCTTATGGATAATTTTGATTTTTTTTAAATGAAAAGAGTGTGTGTGTGTGTGTGTGAAATTTATTCCAAGAATATTTGAAGTTGATTTTTACTAAAAGAAGCAACTATGAACTTTTTAAATACTTATTTTTTGAATGATTGATATTCAAGGGATATTTTAATAGAGTTGCTTGATCATATATGAAATAGTAATTTAATTTTGGGATATTTCTTGTATGGATATCTAAACAAGGTATATATTTCTTTTTTTTTTAACCTGTTTGAAACAATTTTAAAATTTCAATAGCACTTTTTTCTTCCCAGTATATCTTATTGAGGTGTATTGTGATATAATGTATAAAGGGATTGGCCTGAAGTCAATAAGATCTGGATTCAAATTCTACCTCTGAACCTTAAGATCATCAACCTAGCTTTTGAAGGGACAAAGGTCAAACACTTCATTTCCTCTTTTATATCACATGAGCAAGCTAGGTCTTAGTAAGGGTAAGTGATCTGTCTACAGTCACATATTGAGTAATCATCAGAGGCAGAATTTGAACCCAAGACTTCTGACTCTAGAGTCAGTAATCATGTTGGTATACAACATGTGAGTTATGTGAATTATCTGAGCAATATGACTTTAATTAACCTCTTTGAGTCTCAATTTCCCCATCTGAAAAATGGAGCTATCATTTTGGGGGGGGGGTCGGAGTTTGGACAGATTTAACTGCGATCATGTGTCTAAGACCCATTGCTTGCTTTAAAGCACTCTATATATGCCAATTATTATTCCTAATGCAAACTCCTTCTATTGTATAATCTTTTATAGAACTACTACCTGAGTTAATTACAAAAGTAAGGTTGCATCTTTTTTTAGACAATGTAATCTAGGTGGAACAGAATGGAAGCTGCTAGTCAATTCATAGCAGGGTTAATGACTATCTCCTTTTACCACCATACTAAGCCAAAATCTTCTGTTTCTTTCCAAATTAAGGTCAACATTAAGACATATTTTACTCCAAGTACAATATTGTGCATTCTTCCAGGTTGCTGTTGTGAGACCCTGCAGCCTCTTTGACAACGGTCCTATGGCCCTACACATTTTTCAGGTCTCTAGGACAAGGGGACCTGCCTACAAGGCAAGTTGGTATTATTATTATTATTGTGCCTAGAATGTACTTATGTTTATGATTGGGTCTTAGAGATTTCTCTGTCTGCCTCCAGGCCTGGTTCTTAGAGTTTTCTCACTGGAAGATACTTCCCAGGTGAGCTAGTTGCCCAGGGAAAGAAATAATCTGCAACCAAGCACATAGGGGATTCAGTCCCTAAGTACAACATAAAATAGTCTATTTTTACATACTAGTGTTCAAGAAGCCCACATATGATATAATACACATACACACAATCAGAAATGCCTTAATTCACTATAAAAAAACAGAAAACCATCATCATGTTATATTTGTTAAAATGATTATTTTCCTAATTAATGCTATAATTTACAATTTTGAAGTTGTGGCTACATCAGAGTCAATCATAATTGGAGGTAATGTTAAAGGTTAGAAAACAGGCCATGGGTTGTAAGTCAATCAGCTTCTCCACGATTCAGGCAATTTCCTAACCCTAAAAGCTACAGATGTCAATTCGTAGAGGGGGTTTCCACACAAGGAGGTCTCGACGGGTTTGAGGTCACAGATATGCAAGTGGGGAATATTAAAGGTATGTAACTGTCTAGTCACAACTAAAAGATTAAATGTATTATTTATAGTGCTTTTATGTAGCACACTAAGAACGGTGATGCACTTTATATATGTTAGGATATTTGATACTCAAATAACACTGGTTGAGTTGCAGTTGCACTGGTTGCAATTATTAGCCTTCCTTTACAGATGAGGAAACTAACCCTCAGAGACTTTAAGTGACTTGTTTGGCATCATTTGGCTACTCACTGAGACAGAAATTGAACCCTATGCTTGCTGCAGTCTCCCAATCTATCAACTATACTACCTAGCTTCATATAATCGAACAATACATGGGAATAGGATCAGAGATCTAGAGCTAGACGAAACCTCAGAGGCTCATCTCATCTCTCATTCTATAGAGGAGGAAACTCAGGCCAAGAGTGGTTAAATGACTTGTCCAAGGTCACACAGCTGGCCAATGGTGGGGGTGGGGACTGGAGGAGGATTTGAACCTATCTTCTAACAATGGAACCATACTATCTTTCAGGTTATTCTAACTCCCATGCATGACGCCTTTCAGCACTGACAAAAAGGTTCCTTACAGCATGTCTGCCAGATGGATATTGTAAGTTTCATTCCTATTTTACAGGTGCTATAACATTGGATTTGAAAAATTAAGGGACTTGCCCATGGAAATCATTACAGAGCTTAAAAAAAGTTCATTTAGTGTCTAAGAGGAGCTTTGAAGCCAGGTTTCTTGATTGCAAGCCTGGCTCTTACGCCTCCATTTGACACTACCTTTTTGATGGCCCAGGGATTACTTAAGATAAAAAATTGCAATACACATGCAATGTAAATATTAAGTACTACTTCAAGAAAAGAAATTTAAAGGAAAATGATCAATGAAGGTCAAATGAGACAATGGGAATGAAGGAGCTTAGCCTGACACAGAGCACTACAAGAAAAGTATGAGTCTTGGCTTTCATGGAACTCATGTTGTTGAGGTATAGGTTACCGATACTGATGGGATATAGGCTCTGGGAAACCCCTTGAGCTCTCCCTGAATTCTTTCCACTTGATCTGGCTTTTCATGCCTAAGTTTTGTTGTCTGCTACCTCCGTTGTCTGGTTACCTCTGGATTGCCTCCAGCCATTTCCAATCCTAGATCCTATCAGAACATCTATACCCAAGTATGTTAGCCTACCTCTCTATTGTCTGTCATCTCCAGGTAAGTTCAGCTATTTCCCACCCTTCTTCCCATTCCTGGAGTCTGACCTTGCCTGTCTCCCCAGTCCCATCAAGACCCTCCCTAAATCCCTCCTCTGATCACCCCAGACTAGTTGACCATCCCTCAAACAAGCTTTCTGTATGAAGGTGCTCAGATTCAATCTAGTTCAGAGCAGATTCAATCTGGCCCACTGGCATTAGTGTCACAAATGCTTAGATTCCTTAAACATATACCCAATATGCTGAATCTTTAATAAACTTTGTTTTTCTTTGGCTGTAAGAAGGTTTGGGTCTAATTCACTTGGCAGGACACAGTGTGTCAGTATTTTGGGATCCTGAGAACCCCCAAACCTTAACATATGGTTCTCTGACCTCAACAATGTGTTTCATGTGTTGACAAAATGCATACCTGACTTAAAACTGGAAAAAATTATAAAAAATAATGATTTTAATTACTGGTGGATTGGGTGTCAATAATCAGTTAAATTTCTCTTCATGTCTTCTCTAATTTATAAAAACTCAACAGAACCATATCTATCTAAACCATACTGTGAGGAACATGGTTGTAGGAATCACAGGACTCCCTAGGCAGGGTCAGGAAGTAAGCCAAAGACATGTTTCTGTAGCTCATTGCTTTCCTGGTAGCAAGGCCTTAGGAAGACCCATGTGATAGACTCTTAACAGGAAAAGAACTCAGAAAGAGTGGGTAAAGGAAAGCATTTATTACACTTCTCATGGGAATTAGGTGTAGTGCTCACTAGGAACACCCACATTGATACAGAAGCAGGAGTAAGGTTAACCAGTTCTATCTTCCCTGTCAGTGTTAGGGTTAGTTCAGACTCCCCAGGATTGTATTCTTCATTTCCCTACATTCCCTTCTTGTACAGATTATGTAGGTGTGGTAGTGAGGATACCTGACCAAGGCATGACCCCTCAGGTTTGACCCTGTTGTCTCAGCCTAGCCTTTCTAGTCCCCCTGACACCAGGATGGCCATTGTCTTAGTAACTGAACTTCCCCACAGCTACTGATTATCTCCCAATAACTTCTGTGGGAGCAAAACAAGATACCATGATATCCTTTCTTCCATACATATGCAAACATCTAGGTGTATGTGTTAACCATCTTTGCAGATATACTCAAGTATACATGATAACGAGGTAAAATGATGGAGTAGATAAAGTTCCATACTTGGAGTTATAAAGACCTGGGTACAAATCCTGTCTTAGATATTTATTACATATGTGACTCTAGGCAAATCCCCTTAACCATCCCGACCTAAGCCTATTGGTTTCTTCATGGCTTCCCATCAAGATGATATAAAGGTAAAATCAACTGGCTTTGGCAACAGGTTGGATATGGTGGGGGAGAAAGACTGATGATTCAAGAATGATTATCTAGGTTGTGAGCCTGGGAGACTAGGAGAATGATGATACCCTTAATAATAATAGGGAGATTTGTAATGGCAGAGAACTTTGCAGGGGGCAAAAATGAGTTCACTTTTTGACATGGTGAGTTTAAGATCTCTACAGGACATTTAATATGCATTTGAAGATGTGAAATTGGAGGTCAGTAGAGAGATTACAGCTGGATGACTAGGTTTAAGAATCATCAGCATAGATACAGCAATTGAATCTACAGGAGTTGATGAATTCACCAAGTGAAGTAGCATAGAGAGAGAAGAGGGAACAGGATAGGAAACTTTGGGACACTTATGGTTAGTGGGCATGAATATCCAACAAAAAAAGAGATTGAAAAGAAGTA
Organism: Trichosurus vulpecula; assembly: GCF_011100635.1. Classification (NCBI taxonomy): domain Eukaryota; kingdom Metazoa; phylum Chordata; class Mammalia; order Diprotodontia; family Phalangeridae; genus Trichosurus; species Trichosurus vulpecula. The sequence continues at coordinate 229,452,431 of NC_050577.1, read as the reverse complement.
GTCTGATAGGTAGGAGGAAAAGTGAAATTATAGAGAGAGGAATATTGTGGAGAAGAGGTTAATTGACAGTGTCATCGGCTGCTGAGAGGTCAAGAAGGATAAGGATTAGGAAAAAGCCAATGGTTTTGATTGAAAGTGCAGCCTCCACTGAAAAGGGATGTCAGGCAGGTGTGTTATCATGAGGGAGTCAGGTCTCAGTGAAAGCAAGAAAATAGAAGAGATGAAAAGAAAAGATTTAAGATGAAAGCAATTTTGTGGCAGTACTAAACATTTGGTAGGTTTTTTTCCTTTAACCTGATCTATGATTTTATTTTCAACAACCTGAAAACTGACTCTACACATGGACCTCTCCAGGTGGTCAATATTGAAATGAGATTGATTATGTACTTTGTAGCCAAAGGTGGTGACACTCAATACAGTTAGTAGAAACCTGGAGCCAATTGTGGCTCAGATTATGAGCTTTTTACTGCAAAATCCAGACTTAAATTGAAGAAAGTAGGAAAAATCATCAGATCATATTGGCATGACCTAGATAATAATCCTTATAAATATGAAGTAGAAATGAGGAATAGATTTAAGGGATTAGATCTAGTAGATAGAGGCCTGAAGAATTATGAACAGAGGTTTAAAATATTGTATAAGTGTGTCAACAACCTGGCTGGCAGCTTCTGTGAGGGTATAAGATTCACCCACAGCCAACACCCAGAAAGCTGCCAACAGCACAGGTTCTTTCGATCTGCTTAAGGAAAGCAAGGTGAAGGGGTTGACAAGCTTACTTTTAATTCAAATATCATTCAGTTAGTTCAGGGGAAAAAAAAACCAGCACCCTGAACTTCAAAACAAAATGCAAATTACAAACATCAATAGACTTTGTCTGATTCAAGTCCCAACAGATAGTTACCACAGTTCAACAAAGTTTCAACATCCGGGTTTACAAGCTGGAGGGCTCCTTAGCTACAGCTGCCCGGAGTCTCCTCATCAACACCATCTCCAGAGCCCCGCACCAACAGCTCTGTCCTCCATTCTTATATGGCTTTAGACATCATCAGACATCATCTGAATCACCAGAGCTCAGGCTCTGGTGATTGGTTCTTGAGTTGGCCCCTCCCCTTAGGACCGTGGGATGTTCACATCCACATGGATTACATTAACACCTAATGGGGTTTGGGCCTGGGGCTTAGCACCTAGAAAACAAAGACAATTCTGGTTACAATAAGTAGCAGCAACAGCAACACAACAAAAACATTCCAAAAGAAAAGAAAAACAAGAAAGGAAAATGACTGTCTGATGAGACTTTACAAATAGCTGAGGAAAAGAGAAAGCCATGCCCAAATGAATACAGAATTCCAGAGAAAAGCAAGATGAGATGAAAAGGTTTTGTTAAATGAGCAAAAAATATAGAAGAAAAAAATAGAATGGTGGAAATGACAGATTAGTTCAAGAAAATTAGAGATATCAAAGGAGTGTTTCATGCAAAAAATGGGCATGACAAAAAATGATAAGTACTTATCAGAAATGGAAGTGATAAAGAAGAGGTGGAAAGAATATACAGAAGAACTATACAAGAAAGATCTTAACATCACCAATAACCATGATAATGTGGTTAGTGATCTAGAGCCAGACATCCTGAGAATGAAGTCAAGTTGGCCTCAGGAAGCATTGCTAACAGTAAAGCTAATAGAGGTAACAGGGTTCCAGTGGATCTATTTAAAATCCTAAAAGATGATGTTAAAATGCTGCACTCAATATGCCAGCAAATTCAAAAAATTCAACGGTAGCTACAGGATTTGAAAATATCAGTTTATGTTCCAATCCCAAAGAGGTAATGCCAAAGAATGTTCCAATTACTGAGCAATTGAGCTCATCTCATGTGCCAAAAAGGGTATGCTTAGAATTCTATAAATGAGGCTTCAGTAATATGTGAACTGAGAATTATCAGAAGTGCAATATGGTTTTGAAGAGGCATAGGAACTAGAGACCAAATTGCCAACATATGACAAGTACAACATACGAAATGCCAGGCTGGAGGGATCAAAAGCTAGGATTAAGGTTGCCAGGAGAAACATCACCACTCTCAGATATGCAGACATGCCACTCTGATGGCAGAAAGTAAAGAAGAATTAAGAAGCCTCTTGATGAGGGTGAAAGAGAAGAGTATTAAAGCTGGCTTGAAGATTAACACCAAAAACACTAAGGTTATGGAAACTAGTCATATCACTTCCTACCAAATAGAGGGGGAGGAAGCAGAATCAGTGTCATATTTTATATTCCTAGCCTCAAAGATGGCTGCAGATAGCAACCACAGCCTTGAAGTTAAAAGATGCTTGTTTGTTGGAAGGAAAGCTTTATCAAATCTGGACAGCATACTAAAAAGCAGAGATGTCAACTTGCCAACGCAGGTCCAGAAAGTCAAAGCCATGGTTTCTCCAATAGCAACATGTGGCTGTGAGAGCTGGAGTATAAGTAAAGTCGAGCATGAGAGAATCAATGCTTTCAAATTGTGTTTCGAGATTTCCCTGGACAAAAAGACCAAATCTGTCAATACTTAAACAAATAAATTCAGGCTATTCATTGGAAAGTCAAATACTAAAGCTGAAGCCACATAATGAAAAGATAGGACTCACTGGAAAAGACCCTGATGTTGAGAAGATTGAAGAGAAAAGAATAAGGGGAAGGCAGAGGATAAGATGAATAGATAGTGTCATGTAAGCAGTGAAGATGAGCTCGTAGAGACTTTGGGAGGTAAAGAATAGAAGGGCCTAGCTTGCTATGGTCCATGAGGTCAGAAAGAGCTGAACATGACTGACATAACAACAAGAAGATTTTATTAGTCAATGGGCTCCTGGAGAGGAACTTCTCTACCAATGCAGATCTTCAATAGCAAGTATTAGAGACTTTCACCTATGGACACTGATAAGTTAGTGACTTGTTGAGGATCACACAGCCAGTGTGTGTCAGATTTGGGAATTTACCCCATGTGTCTGAAGTTCCAAGATTAGCTTAGTATCAACTACCCTAGGCTGCCTCCTTTTACATATATATGTGTGTATGTATACACATACATATATATGTATATATATATTTGTGTGTGCATATCTGTATATATATTATATATATACATATATATATACACACACACACATATATTCACATGCCCATATATATCCATATACACATCGTATATACATACACATAGTTAGGACTTATATAACACTGTGAGATCTTAAAGTGCTTTACAAATATTATCGAGTTTGATTAGCTTAACAATTCTATGAGGTAGGTGTTATTACTATTCCTATAGATGAGGAAACTGAGGCAGAGTTTAAGTGACATGCCCACTAAGTACATACATACATATATGTATATGTAATGCATAGGGATATTTACATTGATTATTAACTTCTTGTTCATTTTATCTGATTAGCTTTTAGCTAATTTTATGGTAATATATGGAAAAAAGGATCATGAGATATTTTTGAGAACAATTGTTTTATACTCACTGAAGGAATTTAACACTACATACAAACAATGCTGTTTTTGGTAAAAGTTTTTCCTGTGTCCTGATAATTGGACTGTTTTTTTTTTAACTGAAAGAGAATGTGATGAAACTTCCAAAAAAGAAAACAGTTTTTCCTAGACTTTAAGATCCATGAAGACAAGGACAATGCCATTCATAAATGAGGAGGTGTTTCCTTTGGGTACCTAGGAGAATCCTTGGCATACAACAAGTACCTAACAAATGTTTAAGTCTCACCTGGTAAGCAGCATTCACGAAATGCTAATTTGTCATGTATTGTCAGTTAGACTTAAATAAGGATTCATAATTGGGTCTGAAATTCACCCTCTCCTATTCTGAATCACCTACAGACTAAAATAGCAGCAGTCTTCAGGAAGGCAGTAAGTAGCAAAACTCAACATCAGGATAGCTTAGCATGGTGGAAAGACCACTAAAACTGGTGCTAGAACAACCTGAATTCCCATCCTGCCTCTGACACAAACTACCTGTGTGAAGTCACTTTAGCTGTCCATGCCTCAGATTCCTCATCTAAAAAGTAGGGATAATCATTGTCATAGTGCTTACCAAACAATACAGTCATGAAAATGAAATAAGATGAATAGAAAACCCCTACAGAAATGCCAGTTATCATTGTTCATAGTTGTTGTAGTTCTACCAACCTGTGTGACTATTATCATACCTGCCACCAAATATTATATATCTCTTTTCCTTATACATTAAGACCAGAGAAATTTATAAACAATGACAAAATAAAAAAAAAACATATTGCTGTTATGACTCTAATTTATCTTTTTTTCTTGGCTAGAGCAATTTCACAAGTGGTGTCCTGAGTAAACAGCAGGAAAGGTCAACTTTCACCACCAAGTCAATGCTTAAGACAACTTCGGCAGCCAGGAAATAGGAACATCTGAGAGAGTGTGCCCAGGACACCATAAGGTCAGTGGGTCTCTGCTGGGAGAGGGGAGAGTAGATGTGGAAGCTCCCCTGCAGGTGAGACCACTGAGGATTGTGATTTAAAATAATTATTATTGATAACAAGGTGCAAATGTGGAGGTATTTCTAATTCTGAGGGCATCAAAGAATTGCCAGCATCCCTTTCAATCTGGATGCTTCAGGACAGAGCCCCTCCAGCCCTGCCTAATTATCTAACTGATTTCAGATGTGTCAATTAGCTGACTAAAAATAGTATTAGAACCATCCACACCTATTCTTTGTCAATGTTGTAAAAAGCTAAGAATATACAAAATAAAGTTGTGTACTACAAACCAATAATTTGTGCAAAATTCATCAACAAACATTTATTAAATACCTACAATAAGCTAGATAGCATTAGGAACTGTTAACACAAACACACACATCCCTGCATGAAAGAACAAAGGGACATCAGATACTCAGAAACTGAAATTCCAAATAGATTCAAATTAACTTGTGGGGAAGATGATACTTGCTGGGGAGGGGTAGGTGGGAACAGTGGACATCCTATGGGAAGGCAGAGAGATGGGAGATGGACCATTGTTAATTGAGAACAGGAAATTGGACATCTTGAGTGAGTGAAGAAAGATAATGTGTTTGTGTGTGTGTGTGTGTGTGTGTGTGTGTATGTGTGTGTGTATGTATGACGTAATGACTATGGGAAATATGTTTTGCTTGATCATGCCTGTTTGCACAATATTTTTTTTTCCTTCTTTCTCAATTGGGTGTGAGAGCAGTTGGAGGGAAAGACAACTTTTTTTGAAAAATAAAAATTAAAAAAAACCCTAATCTCAGAAGTTTGTATTTTATTCTATAGAAAAGAGAGCTACTGCATCTTCTTGAGCAGGGGCTGGGAGTAGAGAGGATATGGTTAAGACCTGTGCTTTTGGCATTTCAATTTGGCAACCGTGAGAAGGAAGGAATGGAGAAGGGAATGACCAGATGTTGGGAGATCAATTAGGAAGCCACTGCAATGCCAGGTGTGGGATGATAAAGCCCAGAACTTCAGAAGGGTCTGTGGAAGTGGAGTAGAGGGATGGATGTAGACTATACTGTGAAGCTAGTATCTATGAAATTTTGTAATTGAAAGGAAGTGAGGGGTTAGGAGATGGGTGAGTCAAAGATGAGTCTGGGGTTGGGCAGAGCCAAGATTGCAGCTGGAAAGCAGGGAATTGGGTGAGCTCCCTACCAGGTCCCTCCAAACACTTATAAAAATGGCTCTGAACAAATTCTAGAACTGCAGAAGCCACGAAATAGCAGAGGGACACAGGGCTCCAGCCCAGGACAGCCTGGATGGTCACAGGGTAAAGTCTATCCCACAGAGCTGGGAGCAGAGCAGAGCCCCCGGGGCCAACCAGACAGGGAGCCAGGTGGAACAGGCCCTAGTGCCATGAATCAGTGAGCAGTGGCAGTTACCAGACTTCTCAACCCATAAACACCAAAGACAACAGAGAAGGTTAGTGGGAAAAACTGTGGGGGACAGAGTGAAAGGAGTTCGCTGTTCTGGGGGCAGTAGAGAAGGTGCACCTACAGAACTACAGCTTCAGTTGCTTCAGGCCCCAGGCCCACCTGGTGGGAGGAATTAAGTGGCAGATCCCAGCAGGAGTACAAAGCCAGCTTAAATCTGAGTCCAGTCCAGGTTGGCGGTTCTTGGGGGAAGAGTAGCACTGGTGTGGCAGAGGTGGCTGTGTAGAAATAGCTCTGAAAACAACAGTGCAGCCCCTCAAGCTTGGAACAAAGTACTCTATACTCTACAAGCAATCATATCCCGACAAAAACCTCAAGGGTCAAGTAAGTTGACTGGGAACACAGCCAGGCAGTGAAAACGGACTCAGATTCATACTCAGACTTTGGAATCTTTCTTTGGTGACAAAGAAAACCAAAACATACAGCCAGAAGAAGTTAAGAAAGTCAAAGAGCCTACATCAAAAGCCTCCAAGAAAAACATGAACTGGTCTCAGGCCATGGAAGGGCTCAAAAAAGATTTGGAAAAGCAAGTTAGAGAAGTAGAGGAAAAATAGGGAAGAGAAATGAGAGTGATGCAAGAAAACCATGAAAAATAAGTCAATGACTTGCTAAGGGAGACCCAAAAATACTGAAGAAAATAACATCTTAAAAAATAGACTAATTCAAATGGCAAAAGAACTCCAAAAAGCCAATGAGGAGAAGAATGCCTTGAAAGGTCCAAAAGACCACTGAAGAAAATACTACCTTAAAAATTAGATTGGAGCAAGTGAAAGCTAGTGACTTTATGAGAAATCAAGATATTATGAAACAGAAACAAAGGAATGAAAAAATGGAGGACAATGTGAAATATGTCATTGGAAAAACCGCTGACCTGGAAAATAGATCCAGGAGAGATAATTTAAAAATTATTGGACTCCCTGAAAGCCATGATCAAAAAAAAAGAGCCTAGATATCATCTTTCAAGAAATTATCAAGGAGAACTGCCCCGATATTCTAGAGCCAGAGGGTAAAATAGAAATTGAAAGAATCCACTGATCGCCTCCTGAAAAAGATCCTAAAAAGAAAATTCCTAGCAATATTGTCACCAAATTCCAGAGCTCCCAGATCAAGGAGAAAAAACTGCAAGCAGCCAGAAAGAAACAATTTGAGTATTGTTGAAACACAATCAGGGTAATACAAGATCTAGCAGCTTCTACATTAAGGGATTGAAGGGCTTGGAATATGATATTCTGGAGGTCAATGGAGCTAGGATTAAAACCAAGAATCATTTACCCAGAAAAACTGAGTATAATGCTCCAAGGTAAAATATAGATTTTCAATAAAATAGAGGATTTTCAAGATTTCTCAGTGAAAAGACCAGAGGTTAGTAGAAAATTTGACTTTCAAGTGCAAGAATCAAGAGAACCATGAAAAGGTAAACAAGTAAGAGAAATCATAAGGTACTTACTAAAGTTGAACTGTTTTGTTTACATTCCCACATGGAAAGATGATGTGTATAATTCATGAGACCTCAGTATTAGAGTAGTTGAAGTTAACATACATATATAGAAAGACAGAGGGCACAGGGTGAGTTGAATATGAAGGGATGATATCTAAAAAAAGAAAATCAAATTAAGGGATTAGAGAGGAATATATTGAAAGAGGTAGAAAGGGAGAGATAGAATGGTGTAAATTATCTCACATAAAAGTGGCAAGAAAAAGCAGTTTTGTAGGAAGGGAAGAGGGGGCAGGTAAGAGGGAATAAGTGAATCTTGCTCTCATCATATTTGACCTGAGGAGGGAATAACATACACACTCAATTGGGTATCTTACCCCACAGGAAAGAAGGAGGAAGGAGATAAAAAAGGGGGAAGACAGAAGGGAGGGAAGATGGGGGGGGGGGAGGTTATCAAAAGCAAACACTTTTGAAAAGGAACAGGGTCAAGGGAGAAAAATTGAATAAAGGGGGATAGGATAGGAAGGAACACAAAATAGTTAGTCTTTCATAACCTGAGTATTGTGGAAGGGTTTTACATAATGATACACATGTGGTCTATGTTGAATTGCTTGCCTTCTTAGGCAGGGTGGGTGGGGAGGGAAGAGGGGAGAGAATTTGGAACTCAAAGTTTCAAAAGAAGATGTTCAAAAAAAGTTTTTGTATGCAACTGGGAAATAAGATATAGAGGCAATGGGGCATAGAAATCTATCTTGCCCTATGAGAAAGTAAGTGAAAAGGGAATGGTGGGGGAGTGTGATGACAGAAGGGAGGGCTGACTGGGGAAAGGGGCAACCAGAATATATGCCATCTTGGAGTGGGGGGGAGGGTAGAAATGGGGAGAAAATTTGTAATTCAAAGTCTTGTGAAAATCAATTCTGAAAACTAAAAATATTAAATGAATAAATAAGTAAATAAATACTCCAGAAAGGTAGGGCAGAGGGAGAAAGATGAGTCTGAAGGTACAAACTTGGATGACTGGAAGAACAATATTGCCTTCAACAGAAACAGAGAAGTTAGGAGGACTGGCAAATTCTGTAAGGATGCCCCACATGACAATGAAAGTCGATGGAGTGCTATTATAAATTGAAATGCCCAGGGGGCAAAAGAGTTACAAAATTCCTTTTAAAAATAGATGCTGTTTATTCTGAGTGCACAAACACCATTCTGATTTTGCCCAAAATAGCAGGTAGAACCCGAGCCAGTGCTTTTCCCTCCACTCTCACTACTGAAACTCTGGGGAAAAATAAAAATAAATACTGGAGTTCTCTGGTATTACTCTCAACCTTTTTGAAACAAATTGGGGTTGCACAAATGCAAGAAACCAGAAGAATTCTGGAATCTAGTCGTGGGATACAAGGAGGATTTTGGCTTTAAAGGTCTTTATATATAAATATACAAACAAGATAAAGAGTTTAACTTTGGTCACATAGAGATAATGGTTAGTTACCTAAGACCCTGGTTTACATGTTGGAGCACCATCCCTGGAGAACATGCAGACTGAATTATCAGAACTAATGAAACAGAACTTTCTCTGAATCTGGAACAGTTCTATGATGAACAATTTGGTTCTCAAATCTGTATTTAAATTCTAATTGAACAAAAAGATTCATAATCAGCAAAACCTTGTTCCCTAGATACAAAAGCCTCAGTAAAACAGCCAAAAACTTATTGGAGTATACTGGGTTTGCATTATCTATTATCTTTAAATTAAAGAAGACTGAGGAATCAAGACAGTGAGGACAGCTTCTTTGAATTCTGCTTGTTTTACATATCTATCTGTTTATGAGTCATTCACAATTATATTTTCAATTATGAGCATTTTTCTCCACTTACATTCAAAACAAAACCAATTTCTTGAAATCTGACTACAGTGACTACAGTTTTAATTCCAGGCAAAACAGTTTTATACAAGATAAAATTAAAAGTAATATGGGCTTTCTTTATTTTAAAACACTAATCCTTTTAGTGATTATTTTTATTAAGATCAGATTTCTCTCCTTTTCTGTTTCTTTCTTCCTTTTTCCCTTCTCTTCTCTTTTCCCCCTTCCCCTCCCTTTCATCTTTATTCTCTATATCTCTATATTCCTGCTTCCTTTTCTATACTTCTCTTTTATCTTTTCCTTTTTTCATCCCCTCCTCTCACATTCTCCATCCTCCTTCATATCCTTCTCTATTCTGTCCCTCACCTTCTTCTTCCTCCCCTTCCTTCTCATCCTTCTTCAATAACATATATGCCATTTACCATTACATGGGTATCACTACAGCACTCACACCACCCAACTATTAACTCTCTCACTACAAGACATTCCCATCCCCATTTCATATTATAAGTTTTCTGGATAACATATTTTATGGCATCTCTTGTATGCAAATGATCACTGAAAATATTCCGTAACTTATTTTATACCCATCACGTGTCTCTCCAGTGCCTTCTGACTTCCCTAAAATATTCATTCTCCAAGGATTATGATGTTGTAAAATTCATAGTTATATTGAATCATAAGAATAATATGTTTTTAAAGGACAGACATTTATTTCAGATGCAGCTTCTTTGATGAAAGTAATGTTCAAAATCTTGTCAAAAATGTACCCTGTTCTCTCCTTGTTTCAAATGGTTTGTCTTACTCTGATCAAGATGTTCAGATTTTTGAACCAGTTCAAAGAATTCCCCCATTCAATTGCATATCAAATTAAAACCATAGGTAAATTAAATTGGTTAAATGAATTGTTATTATTATGCTTCTTTAAATGCAGTGTAATACAATGCAATAAAGTTTTCCTATGGTATGGTAGATGTGATTGGTCTGTTTTCTGATCTGTAAAATGAGCTGGAGAAGGAAATGGCAAACCAAACCACTCCAGTATCTTTGCCAAAAAACCCCAAAAGAGGTCATTAAGAATTAGACACAACTAAAATAATTGAACAACACTAACAACAAGAGAGGGATAAAATACAAAGTTCGGAATATAGAATGCCTGCCCTCATGGAAATTAGATTCTGGTACAACGTTATACAATATTACATAAGTGCATCAGAAAGTTAAAGAACAACATGGTTTGTGAGGCCTGAGGGGAAAGATCCCAAGACTGGGCAATAAAGAAGGTTGCTTGGTAGAGCATGCTTTCTATTTAAGTTTTGAAATTTGGTAGGATCAACAGGTAAAGAGGAAAATATTCCAGGTGTAGGATTAGGATCATTGAACTATCAATGGAAGAGACTATAGGGTTGACTAGTTCAACCCCCTCATTTTACAAGTGAAGCTTAGAGAGTTTAGATGACCGACCCAAAGTCACACAGGCAGTGAGCATGAGAAGACGGATTATAACAGGCATTTAACTATAGAGCCAGCATGTATTTTGCCAGAACACATTGCCTCCCTTACAATATAAGCTTGGAAAGGTAGGGTGGCCCCAGGTAATCGTGGCCACACAATCCCTGATTTCACTATTATGGCAACTTTCCTTACCAATATTAATTACAACCCTAAGTCAAAGGTCTTCACAAATCATTATGGCGAAAAACAAACAAACCAAAAATCCCTTTGAACTGGTAGAAAACCTTCTTATGATGAGCTTTCAGGCATTCAGATCAGTAGATAACAGAAAACAATTCATCTCTGATGACATAGCTAAAACCTTTCCAGTTGGGTAGGATCTATCATAATATAAACTCTGATGGCATTGTTTTCAGAAGCTTAGGATTAACTTCACTGCTATTAGACACTGGAATCTGAATTCGGTGGAGGATATTTCTTACTGTCTATGGCCACCATTACCTATTTTGTAACTTTGATTTAAGTATATTTTAATTTTTGTATTTTGGCAGGAGTCTGAGAAGTTGGAAACAATTTTCTTCCAAGATGGGCTTTTACTCATATTAATTAATATTTTAAAAATCAAGTAATGATAAAAGTTTATTTCTTTTTTTTCATGTGCAGGTTCTACTATCTCATATGACTATAACACTTTTTTTCTGTTTCTTTCTATTCCCCCTACACTAATGAAAATGGTAATAGTTTGGACCCCATGCCATTTTGTCATGTAGTTACAGCTTGTCCTTTCACAAAAGAAAATTAGAAAACTGCTGAGTGTTATAGATATTAATGGTTGTTAGAAAAATCTAATAAAAGGCTCTCTTTCTACTATGGCTAAGCTTTTATGTCATTATTCATGAATGACTAATGCATTCAAAGGAGAAGATTGCTGATATCCAAGGATGTGATGATGGGCAGCAAAAGGAGAGAGTGCTTCAAGGGAAAGCAGTTTGTCTTAGGTGAGGCCTAATCACATGCCTCCCCGCAAGGAGAAATTTCAGCTGAAGTTAAAAAGGAAAAAAAAAATCATCTTCTTGTACATGAATCTTTTTCCAGAATCCTCCAAGTCACAAGAAAAGTCTAGAAGACAGCTTTGGATAACTTCCTTTATTTAACACACATGACCAAATATTTGCCAGTAATAATATAATTATATGATATAATTTTAATTATGTTATTATTCATTATAATATATTATATGCATAATAATTGTATAATAATATAATCAGTACATGTTCATTATTTGTTGATGCTACAATCAGAGAGGTAGAACACTTGGGCTTTTGGATTAGGAAGCAGCATCTACTGCCTATAATCTTTTTTTTTTTGGAGGGAGGAAAGGCAGGGCAATTGGGGTTAAGTGACTTGCCCAAGGTCACACAGCTAGTAATTGTGTCAAGTGTCTGTGCCGGATTTGAACTCAGGTCTTCCTGACTCCAGGGCACCACCTAGCTGCCCCTGTTGCCTGTAATCTTAAAAGGAGGTATCAGACTCTCAGACTCTGAGGATGCCTAGAAGCAGTAGAATTCAATCCAAGTCAATTCAATAAAATTTATTAAATACCAACTATTTGTAGGGAGACCAAGAACATATGGATTAGTGCTTATTAGCCAGGCACACTGTTCTAGATATCAGGAGGTACTTATTCTTGAAAGACAGATGAAGTGGGAGAGAGAGGGGTGAGATCTGTGTGATAGGGTAGCACCTCCAGTGGAATTATTCCTGCGTGGTTTTCTTGTATGTTTCTGTTTTCCACTCTGCGTACTTGTCTCCAGGGAGACTCTGTGAACTGCTTTCTAAGTTCCCAGAGGTCTTGGGCACAAAGAACAAAGAACACCAAAGGATTTGTTTGTGAGGAATCTTTCTTGAAACATCAATGACAGCAATACTTTTTATGATTCTGTCTGATCCCTCCCATTCCTATCAGAATTTTTAAATCAGAGGTTGTAGGACTCTGGTATTTCAGGTTATGAGCTTCTAAACTTGTTTTTTTAAATCAAATTCAATTTAAAAATAAAATTTGAAAAAAAATCAAGTTTAATTTATGCTATTTAAATGTGGATATAATCAACAATGCCTTCAACAAACCTGTATAAAGCACCAAATATGTTTATAGCATTGTGCTAGACTCTAAGAGAAATTTTTAAAAAAAATTATTAACAGAGTCCCTGTTCTAGTAGCAATTATAATACACTAAGGGTAAAAAGATATATACACATATAGATAGTGAAAAAAACTTGTTTTCTATAAATATTTTCTACATTGGGATTTCTAAAAGTAAACATTTATCTTAGGATCATATATCTCAAATGTAAGAGATCTCAGAAGCTATCTTGCCCAATCTCATTTCACAAATGAGAAAATTGATACCCAAGGAGATTAATTCCCCAAGGCCACATAGATAGTCATCATCACAGTTAGCATTTGAACCTGTCTTTTAGCTCCAAAGCCAGTATTTTTTTTCTATGTGCCATGCTATCTGCATATTATTGCACTAAATATTTTAATAACAAGATCAATAGAAGACAACATTTTATGGAATATCCATTCTAACTTTGAAACTGTACCACATTAACAATATTTCAAACTAGATAAATAAAAGTGTCATGTATTATCCATCATCAGTAAGACATATGTTTGAAGTTGTTTTTAAATTGGCAATGTAGGATTTGTGTTTTCTTGTATCACTTATGAACAAAAATAATTGTCATCGTGCAGAGCACATGGTGATTCTAAATACTTTTAGTTGACACTTAAAAAGCTGAGGTTAAGCTTGTGATCTGTAGCCACTGGATAGAAGGAAGCTAATTGGACCCCATGTTCCTTTAGAACCATACATACTCTCCAACTGGCATTTCTGACTGGCAACTAATTTGGGGAAACTGCTTCATAAATATCAAGAGTATGCTTTCCTCCCCCCTTATTAGGTAGAAATATTTTCTTCCCAGTAATTAGGTAATAATAACAACTCATATTCATTTAGTACTATTTATAAGAAGCTTTCCTTACAGCCATAACATAAGACATGGTAGAGTGAGTAATAGTATTTCCATTTTCCAGATGAGGAAAATAATGGTCAGAGAGTTTCAGTGACTTGCCCTGGTTCACACAGATCTCAAGCCAAGAATTCTATCCACCATGCTATTATGTTATGATAACTAGTACTTTGACAATTGCTATATGATAAACATATTGCATGTATTCTATGAGTTGAGTTGAACTCAACCAACACTAATAAGGCAGCCATTAAATGCAAGGCATTCTGCTAGGCAAGGAGGATATAAAAACACCATGGTCCCTACCTCTAATTAGGCTTGCAATCTAATAAGAAGAAAGGCATATGAATAAAAACCCATAAACAAGAAAAAAGCTCAAGTAAAAGGCAGAATGTGATAAGTGAAAATGAGGGATCCAAAGTGCTTTGAGGAATTTAAGCAGAGAAAGGGCTCTTCCAATTGGATGGTATCAAAGGGAACTTCATGGAGGAGGAGGCAAAGACATAAACAAGATTTGAAATAGGGTACTTTCAATATATGCCAATGAGAAAGAGAAGGACAAGAACAATGATAGTGACTAGTCAAGTTGTAGTGGAAATTAGACCATATGAAGTATGTATGTATATGTATGTATGTATATGCATAGACTATATGTGTATGTATATGTGTGTGTATAGACCCTACGAAGTAGCATAAGGTATAAAAGACTGAAAGAAGTCAGATCCAGCTTGTGTGGGTTCTTGAATGAAAAATATATCCCAAAAGAGCTTTAACATGGGAAGAAATCCAATGACATTATCCACTTGCCTTTAGAGTCAGTTGTTCATTTTGATTCTTGCTTCCCCTCATGTCCTTCTGTTTTCCTTTAGGTAAATTTGACTCATTTTTATAGTACTCATCGCACCAGTTATTTACCATGAATATTAATGGTCATGTCTTATTTCTGCTTCAGTGAAACTCATCTCCAAATGAATTAAAACTATAACAATAACAACAAAAAAAGTTATTTCTCTAATTCACTAACAGAGGAGGGATCTATTAAGTAAAAGGAGGAAGCAAAGCTTTCTCTTAGCTCCTTTTTATTTAACCTTTATATGAATGGTGCTATTAAAATGCTCTCTGGCAGGGAGCTGTACTTTCTTCAAATGCTGCTCAACATTTCTATCTTTTTGTGTGATAACATGGAGGAGCAAATGAGATAATTGGTATGTGTACAGGTTTTTGCAAAACTTAAAGCACTATATAAATGTTAGCTCTTATTATCACCATCATCATTATCATTACTATTATTATTATCACCATCATCATTATTATCCTCATCATTATTATCATCATTATGACATTATCATCATGGTTATTATAGTTTTTCTTATTATAATTTTTTCTCACTTATTTCAATAACCTAAAACTTCATAAAGCTATAATTGCCTTGGGCACTCTTTATACCAAAGCAGATCTTCAATGAAAGGCAGTGTGGTGTAGTGGATGGAGGAGTCTAGAAGACCTGGATTCAAAGTCCACTTTAGATGTTTATAAGCTGTGTGAGCCTTAGGAAATTAATTCACCTCTTTGGCCTTCAATTTATTCATTTGTAAAATGAGGGTGTTGGATTCCACATGTTCTAAGGGCTGTTCTAGATCTAAATCTATGATAATTGGGGATGTAACAGATGACTTCCAAGAGGTGTTGTAGCCAAAATATTCATCACTGTCAGTAACCCTGGGATGAACCTTCCCAAACTTAATTAGGCTAAGATTCAGATGGTATACGGTCTCTCACCAAACCAATATTCTGAGCCTTTCCATCTTGGGAAGACTTTATAGAGCTCGTGTGTCACTATTCTTGAGAATCCTGGATTACTTTGATACCAAAATGAACTGTCAAGAGCACCTCTAACCCATGAATAAATGAATGAATGAATGAATGAATGAATGAACAAAAACAATTAAGTCATCTGCAAAATTCTGTGCTAAGCAAAAGGGATACAAAAAAAAGCAAGAAGCTTGCAATCTAGGGACTGGGAATGGGGACTGTCCTAGTCATGCTTCCTTCTTTGGTGAAATGAGATCTCTGCAATCCTGAAGGTTCAAAAAACTGCGATTCCTTTTAAAAAACATTGAAATGCCCCAGGTAAAAGCAGTTGCTGATACACTTAAAAGAAGTCCCTTAACATGAGTTAAAAGCAGTTAGAAACAATGATAAAGAAGATCTCTGGGAACTCAATAGCCCACAGTTCAATTCCTGGAGGTGTTTTTGTATCTTCCATGCCCAAGTGGCCCATACTTGGGTACCAGATCAATTCATCTGCGGGAAAAATTAATTAAGTCTATTCCAGGTCTTCCACATAACTTCTTTGTTCACTAAAGTCCTAGGAAGTATGTGAGAGTGTGCATAGTTAATTCAAAGCTCCCCAGTTCTACCTATGCATTGGCCCACAACAGGAGAGAACATATATAGGAAGTTTCAGTGGCTAATGGAAAAGCTCAAATGGAAAGCTCTAATACTCCCCAGATGCTGCAATGTCATTATCACTGATAAACTCCTATCTATTTCTGATGTTAATTTATTTGACAGTTTTGACATTAATCCATTTGACTCTCTTTTCTCAGTCTCCAGCACCTAAAGAAACAGATACCAAAGCACTTGTAGAATTGATTGACAGAGTAATCTCCAGAAATATAGGTCTTGAGTGGGGGACAGGGAAGGGAACAAGCATTTCTTAAATATTTACTATCTACTTAATATCTAATAACTAATGAATGGGCATTATCTCACTCAAAGTGAGAACCTGAAAAGACCTTAGCCTGAAAATGGCCAGGGTCTCCCAACGCATCCTGGGCCATCTCCAGTCATCCTGATGAATGTCAGGCCACTGGACCAGATGGCTCTGGAGGAAAAAGTGAGGTTGGTGACTGGGCATAGCCCTCCCTCATTCAAGTCAAAGTCAACTGCAAGTCATGTCATCATTTCGATGATGTCATAATCCTCTTCGAGAACAAAGGGCACATACAACAACTATGTGGCAGGCATTGTGCTAAACACTTTACAAATATCTCATTTGATTCTCACAACAACCCTGAGAGATGGGTGCTATTATTGTCCTCATTTTACAGTCAGGGAAACTGAGGCTGACAGAGGTCACAGACTCATCTAAGGTTGTAAATCTCGTAAGTGACTGAGGCTCGGTTTAAACTCCAGTCTTCCTGAGCCTGGAGGTCTATCCACTGTGGCCACCTAGTTGTTGGGGGTAGGGGCTTGATAGTCATTTCTAGGTCTCTTGCGTTAACCGGTCTGGTGTTAGCAGTCAATTGGTCATATAGTTCTTAAAAGGTTCTCATAATCCCATAATCCAAAACATCTATCCTCATGTTGGCATAAATGTTGCATTGAACCATGAAGATCTCCACCAATCCTCTGCCACTATTTTTTTTATCCATGCCTTCCCATAAGTTTGTCATAGGATGTCCATCCAATGTTCAAAAGGCCTTCTTCATATTTTCCTAATATTGCCTGTGTATCAATGGAACACAAGGGCTATATATCAGTTATCCCTCATTCTTCCTACATCCATTCAAAGGAGTCATGGATTGTGAGATGGAGGAAACATTAGAGATTATCTATTCAGATCCATTTATTTCTCAGATGAGGAAACTTCAGTCCTGAGAAGTAAATAGACTTGTCTGAAGTCAAAGCACTTACTTACCTAGGCAGTAAATGTCAAAGTTGGAACTTTAAAGCAGGTCATTGATAGGTGAGTTGATTCTGAATCCAGTGCTTTCTTCCCCGTGTACCACAGTGTACATGAATAAAACTGTCCTTGCTCTCAAGACATAACAAGTGCACCTGTATGTATGTATGTATCTATCTGTACATATGTGTATATATACACACATATATGCACACAATACATATATATATACATACGTATATGCATATATACAAATATGTGTATGCGTGTATAGATTTTTATGTGTACACACATATATATAATGCAATATATAAAGTAAAAACTAGGAAACAGTAGCTAGAGGAACCTGGAAAAGAAGTAGTAAACTCTTGAGCTGAACTTTGAAGGAAACTAGAGATTCTAATCAAGCAATCGATTAATAAACTCTTATTAAATACCTACTATGTGCCAGCCATCTAAGAGGTGGAGGAGAAAGTATATTCCTGGCAGAGGGGGCAGCCTGTTCAAAGGTATGGAGATGAGTGATAGAATTGTTATGTATCAGTAATATCAAGGAACTCCCAGTTAGTTTGACCCAGAGTACACAAAGGAGTATAATGCAAATTAAGGATAGGAAAATAGGATAGAAACAGGTTGGGAATTACTTTATATGCTAAGTATAGGAGTTTTATCTTATGAGCAATGGATACCTCTGGAGCTGAATGAGTCAGGAAATCAGACCTATGATTTAAGGCTATCACTTTAGCACTTGTACGGAGGATAGATTAGGGAGCAAAGAGACAAGATAGGGAGATTAAATTGGGAGTTATTGAAATACTTCAGGCAAGATATTTGCAGACTTTAGAGTTGGGTTTATGTCTTCATTATATCATGTGTATTTCAGTACCAAGGGATAAACCAACTCATGCACAAAATGCATATCAGTGGTCATGTATTTTTTTGTGAATAATCTTGATGTTTCACCAGTTTGAGATTCTCTATTCTTGCCCTCAATCTTTCTGACTTTGGTATTGTTGTAATCATTACTACATATTCCATCATTATTTCTTGACATTTTGTGATTTATGGCACATTATGATGCTCATTAAATTGTGAGATCCTTGAAGGCAAGGGCTGTTTTTGCCTTTCTATCCCCAACATTGCACGTTGCCTGGCACGTATGTAAGACCAATCAGTAGGTGAAAGATCTTCCCCGCCCACTGAATAAGCCTCAGGTATGGCCAACAAATGGAGGCCTGATTAGAGGCAGGCCCACATCTTTTCACAAACTAGATATGAGTCCCCAGGCCCACACCCTTTTGCTAGTTAAGCCTATGTGGGCATGAATCCCTCAGGGCCCTAAGGGGAGTTGCTAAGAACAGAGCCAATGCCATGTGCACTGAGTTCTAGTCAATCAGATGTTGGCTAGGACTGTATTAAAAGAGAGCCTAGAACTGAGAGCCTCAGAACTGAGAGCAGCAGGATTCAGAAGCAGACATCAAGAGGACACTGAGGCAGTGAGAGATACAGGAATTGGAATTCAGCCCAAGGAGAAGGAGCAGGAACTCAGAGTCTACAGAGTTGCAGAAGAGAGTGCTGAGCAAGAGTTAAGATTCATGAGAGGTTGTTTACAGGAAGGCCCTAGCAGAGGGGAAGATTACAGGATGACTTGACTCCTTGCTATAATATCATGTTACAATTTCATCGTTGCTATCTGGGCTTACTGGCTTTGGAATAAGATAGTAGGTGTTTAATAAATGCTTGGTTATTTATTGACTTTATTTTAAAGGGACAATGAGATAGCATGTTTGCAACCAGAATAAACCAGTGGACTCTCAATCCAGTGTTTTCTTCCCCATGCACCACAGTGTACAGGAATAAAATGCCTTGCTTTCAAGAAATAACCAGTATATTATGTCATATATCTATATTACATATCTCCATATTTTATAGGTTACTATATGTTGGATTGATAGTTTGAGGCTCATTGATTGGCTTTCTTCTAGATGGAATGCCTTTTAAGGTATGGGTTGGACAAGAAGACTCCTAAGTTCTCTTCCAAACATGTTATTCTATGATATATTTTCTATTCATAAATAATATATTCTAGAGTTGTGTTATGCCCCATCTTTAAACCTGCAAAAAGGCTCACTAAAAGACAAATCCTTGAATTTCTTATGTAAGTAGGCTTCAAACAACTGAAAATTTTCCTCCAAACCTCTCTCATTTTCAATGCTCTTTCTGTTCTTCTGATCATATTAGGAAAAAAGCCTCAATTACAAGCTAATAATCCTTAACATCTCCAAATCTTTTTTAATAAGAAAGGTATGTCTGGTTCTCAAGCTTGGAGTTTTAAGATGTGTTTAGAGGTAGAGAGGGATTGAAAAGATTATAGGAAGCAAGAAAGACAGAAAAGAGTTGAGTTTTCTAAATCTTTAAGGTCCCTTTAGGCACCAACCTTATAAATGAAGATACCTTGTTATAATTAAGCCAGTTGAATTGCCATAAACCTTAATATATAGATGGTGTAATATGTTATAAGATATGACATTCACAAAGGATGATAGATTTAGAGCTAGAGGGGACTTTAGAGGCTGAACTCTTCATTCTACAAATGAGGAAACTGAGTTTGAGAAATGTTAAGTGTTTTGCCCAGGGTAATGCAGGTAGCAGTATTGGAAGAAAGATTCAAACTGAAGAGTTCTTGCCTCTTAATCCAACACTTTATCTATTGCACCACCTATAGCGATCTATTTTTTTAACGATTATACATGTACACATACATACATACATATATACACACATAGATAGATAAATAGATAGATAGATAGATAGATAGATAGATAGATAGATAGATAGATTGATTGATAGATAGGTAGAGGAAGAGATAGATAGATAGATAGATAGATAGATAGATAGATAGATAGATGACTTGGAAAAATAAATTAATTTTTCCCACCCCTAACAAAAAAATGGAAAACGAACATTCATTTGAAGTACTGTAACATTTATCCAAAATGTATGTTTTTTGCCATAGTACACCTTTCAATTGGACATTTTTTAGAGTATAATACAATACCTCAAAGTTCTTTATCATGAGAAGATCTGCATTTTAATGAATCAAGGACTTAGTTTGAATGAACTTCATTTCTTTTTAATCATCATAGGTCTGTATCTTGATTTACTTGTATTTTTTAATGTTCTCATATGTTTCATATTTCTCAGTGCTAGCTCCCTATCTGCCATGAAGCAAACTTTGATCCTTAATAAAGATCTTTGTTAGAGAAAATAAAAATATACTTCAGAGAATCTTATCTCTATGCACACATGATGTTTCCCTTTTTGGACTCAGGGTCATTTCCTCTTTATTTTACTGAATAAACATTAGTGGAGGGAATTCCCAAAAAAAGGAAAATTCCTTTTCTAACTCAGATCAACAATTCATACATAATTTGGTTTTCTAAAGCATGGAGAAGATAATTTACTTACTCTGTGCCTTAGTCAGTCAATAAGCATTTACTGAATGTGTGTTATGTCTCAGGCACTAGTCTAAGTGCTAGGGCTGCAAAGAAAGAAAAAAAAAACAACAAAAGAAAACAAAAGCAAAAGCAAAAAACAAATAAGCAAACAAAAACAAAACCAGTCCTGGCTCTTGAGAAACCCATATTATAAGAGAAGAGACAATATTCAAACAACTATGTACAAACAAGACAAATACAGGGTAAATTGCATATATTCTCAGAGGGAAGGCAGTCAGTCTGAGGATCAGGAAAGGCTTTTTGAAGAAAATGGGATTTTAGCTGAGTCTTAAAGGCAGCCAGGGAAGCCACGAAACAGAGATCAGCAGGGATAGAAATCCAGGCATGGTCAGCCAATGAAAATGCTTGAAGTCTGGAGATGGAATGTATTGTGTGAAGAACTATGAAGAGGCCAGTGTCATCACTTTTCAGAGTATGTGGAAGGGACTAAGGGGAAGGAAAACTGGAAAAGTAGGAAGGGAACCAGGTATGATGGGTTTTAAAAGTCAAAGAGAGGATTTTAGATTTGATCTAATAGCACATAGGCAAACACTGTAATTTATTGAATGGGTGAGAAAGTGGGGAGAAAGACACTCCAAGAAGATCCATTTGGCAAATGAGGGGATCACACAGTCTTCAATAGCTTGACCTCAGGTGTGCCTGACTTCAAATTCTGTTCTCTCTCTAGTATCCCAGGCTGCCTTTCTAAGACATAAATGTTAATGATCCAATTTTAGAAAATGAAGATGTTTTACAAAGGTGTAGTCTCTATAGAATAAATGCTTCACTATAACATATTGAAAACAGCATGAAAATCTGTTAATTTTCCTCATAAGTTATATGTAAATATAATACTACTTTAGCCATTTGGGGAAGAAGTAATTTTGAATTAGGAAAAATTACAGACCACTTCCTGTATCTGGGCACACACAGCACACCAGTATGCACTCTATGCCTTTATCAGTTCAAAATGATGATTTCAATTAACTTTTAAAGGACCATTTTTGAACTGAACATTTTCCATTAGCTGCTCTCAATGGGCTTTTTAGGCTTTTTTTTCTTCAGAATGACCTACACTTTCTAAATCAGAAAGCCAAAATACACTTAACCAATAATCAGCAGCACTTACCATGTCAACTTTTGCTTCACAGTTTTAAAGAATAGATTGAAGTTTCAGATGTCATGAATATTTAATAGCTAAAAACGTATAATCTAAGTTACATAGATAAAACAACTCAAAGCTTAGATAGGCCAGCTAAGAAGGCCTTAGGTTAAAATCCCTAGAAATGAATGGTTTTATTGTAATGTCCTGCACTAAAATTGATGCTTAGCTGGAACAAACCACTCAGGATCCATTTGCCCTAGTTTCTTTTTTATTGAATTGTGATGCCCTTGTATTAGGTTCTTGCTATAACACTTTCTAGTCGGTTATTGTTCCCTCTAGGCATTTGCTGAAAGAGAAGGGCTATTTGATTTTTGGATGTCAGGATGTTCCTCATCCAACCCCACCTAAATTTTTCCCACCCCAGGAGTGAGGTCAACATTTTTTTCCCCAAATCTCACCTCTTATGCCTATTATTACTTCCTATGTGACTTTGGGAAAGTTAACTCACTCTCCCTGGGACTTAGTTCCCTCATCTTTAAAATGAAGAGGTTGGAGTAGACATCATTGGAGATGCCTTCATATTTTCCTATAGTCCTAATTCTGAAAAGAATTGAAGACAGGCCATTTTGACAAAGCATAACCATGTTTTGCCCAAACATATTTTCATAAATATGTGGAGGTAACATGGTATGGGTTAAACTGACCTGGACTGAAGAAAGGAGACATGAGTTCTATTTCTATCTTTGACAATAACTTACTAGGGTCAAATTAATTTTGTTTCAATTAAAAAAATATTAAGCACCTACTATGTACTGGGCACTATGCTAAATGCTGGGGATATAAAAAGAAGCAAAAGACAGGCCCTCAAGGAGCTTACAATCAAATAGGGGAGGCAACATATAAACAAATATATATGAAGCAAGCTATATACACTACAAATAGACATAATTAAAAGAGGGAAACACTGGAATCAAGAAGGGTTAGGGAAGGCTACTTTACGTTCTTTGACCTTTAGTTTTTCCCATCTTTACATAAAGAGATGTATACAAATTCTAAACTTAGATTATTTGTTGAATAACTTGCTGATAATAGGCAGTGGAATTCCCTGGGAAACCAGAAGGGAGCATATAGGCAATGAGTATCTAAGAGATGCCCTGAGGAAGGGGCATGAGAGCAAAGGATATATACAGGGAAGGAAGGAGCCCTGGAGATGAACTTCACCTATCTCACTTCTTAGTCTAGGGGTCATTCCTCTACTCAAGTACTATGCCTCAGTTATCATATTTCCCTTTCCCCATTGCTTCTAGGGAAAAATACAAATTCAGCCTGGCATTTAAAATTCTCTATGTCTTGGTTCCCATCTATAATTTCTAAATCAGGAACCTTCACACTCTTTGCTCTAGCATACTGTATTAGATTCTTTCTCCCTCAAAATTTGCAGTCTTCTGTCTTTGCCTAAGCCAGAGGTAGGGAACCTGTGGCCTCAAGGCCACATGTGGTAGGCTGCACTTGAGGACCTAGAGGGCCACATATGGCCTCAAGGTTGCAGGTTCCCCATCCCTCACCTAAACTGTCACTCATTCCTGAGATACTTTTGCTCCTCATCTCTACTTCTTTGAACCCCTAACTACATTCATGCTAGAAGAAGCACTAATTCTGCATTCGTAGTGCATGGTTTCAAATACCACATCTGATGTTTATGACCTTCATGACTTTGGGTAAGTTTTTGGGCAACCTCTCTTGGCCTTAGCTTTCTTGTCTATAAAATAAGAGAGTTGGAGTTGAGAGTCTCTAAGGTACATGTTAGATCTCATTCTATGACCCCACTATCTTAAGACTCAGTTCAGGTACAACATTATGGAGCAGATCTTTCCTGAGCTCCTTCTTTGATGCCCTCTCCCTCCTCAAATTATTTTATATTTTCTTATCCATACGCATTATATCTCAGCAATAGAATCTAGGTTCTTCGGCGGCTGATGTTACTTTTATTTTGTCTTCTTATCACTAGTGCTTGGCATATAGTAGGTGTATAATAAATGCACCTTGAATGGAATCTGTCATCATTATATAGTATTGCAGAATATACTAACCCATGATTTTAGATGTCAGAAAGTGAAATATCCCCTTGGCCAGGGAAGCTGGTATGCGATGGAGGTGTTGATGACTTCTCCAAATACAGACTATGTTGTCAGTGATAGCCCTAAATGTGGGTCTTATATCTGTTTGAACCATGATGACAAGAATCATTGCACTATTATTAAAATGGAAAGACAATATTCTTCAATTTAGAAGAGAACTGCTGTGTATAGGGGAGGAGATCATGAATTCCTTATCACTGCAAAAGCTGCCACTGGGGTGATAGATTGCTCCACTCTAAGAGGTTTTGTCCTGATGAATTATAAACCCAGATACCTTCACTCTGAAAAACCATTCAAATAGGGCTCATGTACTAATAGATCAGCATAGTCAATGGACAACAAAGATTCAATGACATTGCTGTATGGTATTGTCTAGAGTATGGTAATTACTCTTATAGAACACTATGGATTTTTACATTTTAGTTCATGGAGTTTCAATGACCTAAGGGGTTGCCTCTGTAAAAATAAGTTTAAATAAATATACCACACAGAGGAACAAAGGCTTATTAACTATTAGAGCTGAAAGATACCTTAGACATCACCAAGACTAACTCTCTCATATTACAGATGAGGAAACTCAGTATCAGAGAATTTAGTGACATTCCCCAGAACTCTAACACTATCTCCATCTCTCTCTCTCTCTCTCTCTCTCTCTCTCTCTCTCTCTCTCTCTCTCTCTGTGTTTTTCTCTCCCCCATTCTCTCCTTCTCTTTTTCCCCCTTTCTCCCTCCCTCCTCCCCCTATTTAGTCATAAGGATACAATCAGTGACTGGATCTGTGATTTCATTGGCATAGGGAACTACAGGGTCAGGAAACTCCCTCTACAGATTCAGGGCAACACCTTCTTTGCAATTTATATTAAAGAGTTTCCTAGAGCACAGAAAGGTTAAGTAATTTGCCTAGGGTCACACAGCCAGGACATGTCAAGGTTAGGGCTTATCTAAGTCTTAATATATTCAAAGCTGCGTTCTTATTCACCATGCTACATTGTTTTCTTACTCGTTCCAGATATGTGTGTGTGTGTGTGTGTGTGTGTGTGTGTGTGTATAAAGAGAGAGACAGAGACAGAGACAGAGAGACAGAGAGAGAGTGCCAATCTATCTCAGAAGTGGGACATGAACAATAATCTTATGAAGTCAACACTATATCTGCTGTATTATATGCCTCCGTGGTAGTCAGAAACCTCACAGCAAACCCTGGGTAATCCCACATCGGGGGTATTATTGAGCTAATTCTCATCCATTTGCTACCTTTATTGTCAGTGTGGCATGGCAGGAGAAGAGTGACTTCGCAAGAGTCTGGATGACCTTGGTTCAAGGCCCATTTATGACATGTACTAGCTTGTGTGACCCTGGTAAGTCATTTAAACTCTTAGGGACTCATGCAACTTTTTAAGATGATAAGTTACAAAATGAATACTGATCTATATTGAGAGGTTCCACTTTGTATGATAATGGGGTCAAAATTACTTGACTACACAAAAAGGAGGCAAGAGGGGGCTAGAATTTAATAGACTTTCTTGTTGCAAACATTATCTGTAGCTTTTTAAGTAAATATCAGAGAAAACATTTTATCCATTCAAATGGGTAAAAATGTGAAATCATAATTTTTCATAACTAAAAATGCTATTTTATAGAGACTCATTAAGGGATATCAATCAATAAACTTTACTAAATGTCTACTATTTTCCAGGCACTCTGCTAAGTACTGAGCATATAAAAAGACATAAAAGACAGTCACTACCCTCAAGGAGCTTATGTTCAAATGGGAGAAGACCACATGTAAACAAATATATACAAAGCAAGTTACATAAAAGATAAATAGGAAATAATTAAGAGAAGGGAGGCATCAGAATGACAAGGTGTTGGAAAAGGCTTCTTGTAAAAGATGGAATTAAAAGATGACATGTAAATGAAGGAATAATTATAAAGATTACAAACAATTAAGAGTCAGAAAAGACTTCAGTGGCCATCAGGTTCAAAGTATACCAGAGTTAAGAATAAGTTCTACCACCCCTCCTATGGTGAGGAATTCCCTGCTCCCTTTGCAAAGCATCCTAACATCCTAACATCTGCCTCTCTGAATTTCATGGCATTTGTCCCTAAGTCTGCTCTCTAGGCAGAAGCAAGATGGGTTTATTCCAGACATCACCCCTTCAGAAGAATATGTCCCAAAAATCTTAAAACAGTTGTGAATTTAAGAGTAAAATTGCAATAATACTTTGGGGATACCTTGTACTCAAAGGTGACTTTGATACTGCCAAATGTTCCTACCTCCTGTAATCAATCCACCAATAACATTGTTCTGAGTCTCCTATAGACCTTACTCATCCTTCTTTGGACAAATTCTAATTTGCCAATTTCTTTTCTGAAATGTGGTGCAAAGAATGGAATACAATATTCCATACAAGATTTAATCAGGGAGGACTATAGCGGCATTACCACTTCCTTTTATCTGGAAATCGTGTTCCTTTTGAAGTAGTATAAGGTGGCATTTCTCAACTAAAATCTTATTCTTATGCCAAATTATGTCAGAGAGATTACCTTGAGATGTCAAAGAGCTTAACCCTTGGCAGGTCCAACTAGGATGGAAATGCATTGAGGTAGACCCAATAAAATCTGTGTTTTGGCATGTTCAGATTAGCTAAGTTCAGAGGCTTATTATTAGATTGGCTATAGGGACTTGCACTTAAAAAAATCTGTTCCAACAGAAGGAGTACATACCCCCACCAAAATTACAAATAGTTGGCATATTGACAAAAAGGTAATTTATTTTAGTTTTGGTTTGTTTGTTTTATTTTATTTTGTTTGGTTTGGCTTTGCAGGCCATGTTAGACTAAAACATTTATTAAGTTTGAGATCCACTGAAGAAATTAATATTTTTTCACAGTAATCATTGTTTAACCTTTCCCTTACATACTGGATTCGTCACAAAATATCTGAGCTTTATGTAACACTTCAAAGTTTGGAAAAAAAAAAACATTTTAAATCTATAACCTCATTCAAAAGTGACAAGAACCTGGGCTTTGCCAGTTTTTACTTCTTTAACAGTGGCGATGTCATTTAAGTCATGCCTCTTACAAATCCAGACCTCCTTTACTATTCTTCGATCCTTGTCCTGAAGCCTCACTTGAGTCCTTGAATTGACCAATTGGCCTTCCTTGTAGCCTCTCCCTCTGATTGGACAGTTTGGTTTTGTTTTTCCCTCAGGATCTTCATTTTAAGGAAGCTGACCAGGCAAGCTAAGTCATACCTCACTCTAGTCTGCTGGACCTCCTCGAGCTTTGTCTCCCCACTCCTTTCCTCTTTCAGATTCTTTTTATGTGCAGTCTTACCATGTTAGTATATAAATTCCCAAAGGGCCAGATTGTCTTTCTTTTTACTTGTATTTGGATACTATATGCCAGGCACATAGTAAGTAATTAGCTAATTAAATGCTTATTGACTAAATTAATTACCATCCCTCTGAACCTCAGTTTCTTCATATGTAAAATTAAGTGTTTAGATTAACTAAGTCCATGATCTTATCAAATGTGCAAGATTGGTACTTCAACCACCTTTAATATATATTAAAATTAATTTTTAGGCACACATCTCTAAAAATTTTAATGCCTTTTTCCTCTAAATTCTCTTTAATTCTATCCCCACTACCAGTAACTTGATAATTAGCAGTGCAACAAAGGATGTTTAAAAACACAGTTGCTTTATTAAAATTGGTAGGAGACCATTATAATACAGTCTTGGCAATCAGCATCTAATTTGTTGATAATATTGACAGTTGTGGTCTGAGTATAATTGGTGTGGGCTCTGGTGCAAAAAAAAATAAATTGGGTACTGCACATTACTAAATGTGCATGATGATTATCCACAATTAGACATTAATTACTTAGTAGAACAGAGTCTGAAACTCTTCTACCGCCCCAAATGAAATATATTTTTTTTTACATATTGAGAAAACATTTGTTTTTCTGATATGTTATTTCCTGTAGATTTGGGGGTGCTCTACAGATCATCAGGTCAAGAAATAGAATGTGATTGTGTATATAGATTAATGAAAATAAGGATGGAATTAATGAAAGGAGATGCATAGATCTTTGATAGTGTGGTGGCTATCACATCCATGTTATGCTATCAGGATTGAATAGCTTTATGTGGATAATTAGCAACATTTAAGGGATATAATAGACATGAGATATGTCATATAGATATAGCTTTAAAGAATATAGCAAATTGTGACATAAATTAAGTACTTGGGGGGGATATACATTTAGTCAAGTAGAACACTCACAATAAACAAACAAACAAAAAAATGAATAAACCCAACACTATCGGATCAAATTAGTATATATTAACAATATTATCATATTATACATTAACAATTTGGGTACCTAAAACATGGCTGCTGCATCTATCCATAGGGTTCTAGAGGTAATTATGAAGGTTTAGAGGTATGAAGAGATTTGTCTTTTCAACTATGGTAACAGAGGTATCAAAATCTTGGCTCAAGCAGGCCACAAAACTCCAGAGTTCAGCCTGAATTACATTAAAGTGAAATTGGGAAATGTTTAACAAAATTAAAAAAGTTCAGTATACCATAGATAATGTTAATGCATTTTTAAGTCCATATGTGGCCCACAGGTATCTGTTTCTATTTGATTTTGATACTATTGGTATAGTTTATGAGGCCCTAATAGTATACTCACTATGATTATCATTTGGTACTAAGTCAGCAGATAATTAGTACTTTGAAAGGGCCATCCTTTCCTGGGCTTCTTATTAAGCTTTAAATTAGTTTGACATCTGTCTTTGGTTCCCAGCACATACACTGCTGTTTGTGGTTCTAAGGATGTGCTCTATGATGCTTGATGAAAGATGGGCAGTCTGAAATCTTCTACATTATTTGAAGCAAGGTTATCTTCTGATGAAGGAGATGCTAGAGAGACTAAGACCAAAGTATTGTTATCCCCTCCAAGTGAATCCTGCCCAGTGGTTTCACTGGAATGGTCTCTCATGGTTCTCTGTTCTTTAGAATCCCTGACTCCAACTACCTCATTTGTTTTATTCAAGTCACAGAGAGCACAAACAAGTACCTCAGCTAATTTGATCAAACTTCCTGTCATACCTATGGAGATGCCCAGGTAACTTATTCACTCCTAGTGAACAAGTGGGATATGTTTTCACCAAATAAATATATAGGAACTAGGTGGGATGGAATGATTTTGACTCTAGCCTTATAATTTACAATTAATGATTTAAAATTGGAATATTTCCTTGATTCATTATCTTTTAATGGATAATGTTATCAGAGTACATTTTTTCCATCTTTTTTTTTGTTAGGAGTTCTGATTCTATGTTTCATTGGTTCAGGTAATTTCCAGCTTAAACATTCTATCTATTGAAGGATAAATAAAATTCTGAGGAAAAGGAGATTTTGAACATATGTCAGAGTTAGGGCAGATATAAGGTGATAAGATATCTGGGAATATATGGGAAATTTTAGAGGACCACAAAAAACAAATTTTGACAAATTTTATAATGTCATATAGAGTATAAGCCTAGTTTGGGGAGAGAATTATAAAAAAGGTCTTAATCTGTGTTTAAAAAATCATACATGTAAGCACTCTACATGAAAATGATATGAGTACTTTAATGGCCTCCAAGCTCAATTTAAATTAGCAGTGTACCATCACAGCCTAAAACAAGTTAATGAGATTTCATACTACATTAATACAAGTATAGCATTCAAAACAAGAGAGAGTACAGTCTCTCTTTACTTTGTCTTATTTAACATACACTTGATATATTGTGTCCATTTCTGGGTACCATATTTTCATAGGTACATTGACAAATGGAGCATACTTACCAAGAAGACAGTGGATGGGGTGAATCAAGACTATGTTTCACAGGATTGTTGAGGGACCTTGAGGTCTTTAGCTTCAGAAAGGGGAGACTTGGTAGGGCAGAGGACACCATCACTGTTTTCAAATATTTAAAGCTTCTTGTGTGAGAGGGGTTAAGTTTATTTTGCTTGGCTGTACAAGGTAGATAAGTTTAATGGCTGGAAGGAAGGGAAAGATGCAGAATTGTGGCTTTATTTAAGGGAAAAATAAAACAATTAAGAGCAGTTTGGAAATGGAATGGGCTTTCTCAGTGAAAATATATACTGAATAGCCACTTGAAGGGATATTGGATGATATTATTCATACTTTCCTGGTGGCTGAAATAAATAATTTCCAGGGTTATATTCTACCATTAGATTATGAGATCCTTGAAACCAGCAATTGCTTTGTTTAATTTTCTCTTTTTGTATCTCCAGCACTTAGCACAGTGCCTGGCACATATTAGGTGCTTAAAAAATATTTACTGACTTACTAATCTGCAGTCTGTGATTTTAATTATAAATACATTGTAAATAATTATAAATAGGTAATAAATATAAAGAGGATAAAATGTTTAATTATATCACTAACTCTATTCTCAAAAGTACTGACCATATAGCTATAAATTAGGCAAATACTATAATTTATAGCTAATACTTAGAATATATGCAGAGAAGTGCAACTAACTTTTTCTTTGATGATTTGTTCCCCTGATTGGTAGCTTCTTCTCCTAGATTATTATTTGGATGAGAACATTCAATCTAAGCTTCACTTCACTCTTTCCTCTGAAACTATCTCCTCCATAGCCCTTACTTCCTCTTCCCCCAATTCTAAAGTCATGAAACAAAATCAAATCAACTTTGTCATTGTTCCTGGATGGGGTGTGTCAATCTAGTTCCTTATAGTTACTCTGACAATTTCTCTAATTTTTCACACCAAAGTTGCTTTCCATATCACCACTCCTATATACATATTGTTTCCTACATTAGAATGATTAGAATATCTTGTTCCTTATAGGAAGGGACTAACTCTGCTTTAGTATTTGTTTCTTTAACACCTTGCATAACACATATGGTAATGACTTACTAAATGCATTTTCATTCACTCATTTATTTAGAGTGAATTTAGAGAATGATGTGCTCAAACTAACAGAACCGAGATTTGAACCTTTTCTTTTATTTCTCAGCCAATTCTTCAATGATCAAATCTTAATGATTTCATAGAATCACAAAATACAGTGAATGACCTCAGCTGCTATCTAATTTAACCTGCGCCTATACACAACAGAACAACCTATCCTCTGCTTGAAG
This sequence comes from Trichosurus vulpecula, assembly GCF_011100635.1. Taxonomy (NCBI): domain Eukaryota; kingdom Metazoa; phylum Chordata; class Mammalia; order Diprotodontia; family Phalangeridae; genus Trichosurus; species Trichosurus vulpecula. Next base: position 229,421,072 of record NC_050577.1, on the reverse strand, counting down.
AACTCCGGAGGGAGAAACTGCTACCATTGAGGAACTCTTATTTTACTTGTGGATGTTCCTAATTTTTAAGTTTTTCCCTGATTTTAAGTATAAATTTGATTTTTTTTGTAATTTTCACCTATTGATTTTGGTATGTCCTATAGCAGGGGTGGGGAACCTGTAGTCTTGAGGCCACATGTGGCCTTCTAGGTCTTCGGGATGCAACCTTTTGACTGAGTCCAAGTTTTACAGAACAAAACACTTTATTAAGGGGATTTGTATTGTGAAGTTTAGATTCAGTCAAAGGGATGCACTTGATGACCTAGAAGGCCACAGATTCCCCGCCTTTATCCTTTAGGGTAAAACAAAATAAGTCTAATCCTTCTTTCACATGACAGCCCTTTACATACTTGCACATGTTAGATCTACCAAGTCTTCATCTTTTAGGGGAAAAAAAGTCCAGTTCCTTTATCTTTTCTCCACATATGTAAAGCCCTTAATTATCATAATTTTCTAAGGGAGAAGAATTGAAGGAGAAAAAAAATACTAGTAAAGTATCTTCTGGTGACTGAATCATAGATTTAGAGCAGATTTAGAGCCAGAAAAAAACCCAGAGGCTATTCAATCCAATCTCCCTTCATTACAGTTGAGGGAACAGAAGTCCAAGGATATGTAGTAACAATGTTCGGCACAGAGTAAATGGCATTAGCAATTTTTGAACCCAGATCCTCTGACTCTGATATTTTATTTTGTTCTGGATTGCATCATTCAGCTGCTGTACTTCATGGTGATTTACTAAAATGGATATGAGAAAAATGACAAATGCATGCATGGACCCATTTACCAAGGGATTCTAGCAAGCATCCTTGTTGGCATGTGAACTGTGCAGTTACCATTATTTCTTGACACAAACTTAGAAATGCAAATAATGGCCTGTGCAACTGTTTAATTATCAGCAGGACTGACCAGTTACATTCTGAGAATGAAGGACGAACAGCTAATTGACCCTGCAGGCGCCCAAGAGTACCCACAGAGTTTTCATTCTCACCACAATTATATGTCTGTGCAAGTTTTCTCCTGCCAATTATTGCACATTTTTTTAAAAAAATCTGAATATCTATTATCTTTGCATCTACAGAAGACTGTAGAAAGTTCTCTAAATACTGCAATTAGTCTGAGACAGACAATTAAATCAGTTACCTAAGTAGAAATCAGAGAGCATGAGGGACTAGTGATAAATATTCACAAACATGTTACAATAATCCAGAAATCACAGGACAGTGAAACATTTTTAATACACAATGCAGCCAGTCATATTATTAAACTTAATGGCATCTGAAAAGGGACGGCAAGCTCACAGACTTGATATCGTAATGAGATAAGCTTACAGCCTGATCAGCTTGCATACAAATTATGTCTTCTGAATAAAATTAATGTTGAATTTTTTTCTCTCTCTTGCAAGCAATGTTAATTTATCCTTAATTTCATGAGCTCTTATATTAAAAATAAGGAGAAAAGAAATTTAGGCATGAAATGACAGATCAATGGAAGGTTGGGATATAGTGGTACAATACATGCCATTTTTTTTGTTCATACTCTTGAACCTCCAGAATATAGGTTTGTGGGAAAAAAAATTGGCTTCACAAGATACATGTCATATGAGCAATTTAAATAAAAATTTAAGTGATTATTTTGAAGGCATTTTATTTTAAAATATATTCATGGCTTTCATAAGAACAAGAGGCCAACAAAACAGCTGTATGATGAGTGACATTAATGGGGATAATTTTTTCATCTGAAAAATAGTTTTATTTTAATATCTAACAAATCTGGAAATACTGATTTTTAGAGGTATCAATATTTTAACCACTTCCTGACTTGGAGAGGCAGACCTCTGAAACTCACTAGCTATGGGGACAGGGACAAGTCACTTCAGCTTTCTAAACCTATATTCTTCATTGATAAAATGAGGATAATAGCATCTTTGGGCATAGATCCTAGGGTTGTCACCAGAATAAGAGCAATGCAGACAGCAAAGTGATTTTCAAGGTTTAAATTATAGCATGATTGTCAGCATTTATTATGATTTGGATAGCTAAACAACAAATATTTATTTTTGGCTTGTTTCTGAAGCTAAAGTTTAGATTTGATATTAAAGAATGAAGAATATGCCATTCCCTAATACTGCCTTCTGAGGGAGGATTATTGCTCTCTCATCTGCTTTTAGCTTGGTATCTCCAATGGCACATACGTGTTTTAAAATACTGGAGAAGTGACATTTTGTAAGTACTTAATTATTTTACATTACTTCCCCCTTGTGCCAGCTTCTTGAAGGCAGTGCCCCATCCCTGCCCATTTTTAATCTTTCTTTCTACTCCAGAACTTAGCCCAGTACTTGGCATATAGTAAGCATTTAATAAATACTTTTTGATTAATTGATGGATGGTCCTTTGACTCCCACTGAAACACCCAATGCATGATGATTCACTGACTTTTAGTGCTGAAAATATTAAATAGGTATGATATCCTGATGTCATCCTATTTGTCCATAATGTATATATCAGTGATTCCTCACACTGAGGTAGAATTTATTAGTGGAAATGTTTCCTTTTTTTTTCTGTATTCTATGGTCTCTTCCGTTCCTGAAATTCACTCCGCATTTACTTCTCTGTCTCATTGTATCCTGATATTTCTTCAAAGCAAAAATGACATGCGAAATACTACAAGAAATCTTTCCTGATTCCTCTAGCTTTTTAGAATTCTCTCTTTTAACATGGCTTTTTCTTTTCATTAATTTTACATTTACTTATAAGAGATGTATAACTAGAAGGAAAATCAGAGGATCATTAGTACAATCCCTTCATTTTATAATTTTTGAGCAAATGGAGACTGAGGTAGCTTAAACAACTTGCTCAGTCACAAAGGCAGTGTTAGAAGAAAGATTTGAATCCACTTCTGATTCCAGAGGCAGTGGTCCTTCTACTATACAAAGCCCAATGTGGGAAGGAATAATTTCATGTTTATCTTTGTATTCCTGATGTGTTGCAATTAATAGAGAGAAGTACTGGAATATAGATAGATCTCTAAGGACCAAGCAAATTTTTACCTTAATTGACACTCTTGGTCCTTCTAATTAACATTAAAATATTTGCTCAATGTAAATGGAATAACAGAAGAAAAAAGAAATACAAAATTGAAAACTCTCAATTTATCAAGCTTATTTCTAAAGAAGAGATGAGAAAATAAATCTTAACCCCTTCCCAGTTTTACTTGAAATAATTTGGATTGGTATATATTATATATAAGTAAGTATTGTCTACCTAAGGGATTGTAAACTCCTGGAAAATGAAGGCTATATACATTCAACACAGAATTTGGAAAACAGTAGGTACTAACTAGATATTTCTCCACTGATTAAATTGGTTCTTTGTAAAGAAAACAATGGTCATTTTAGTGTAATTTAGTTAAGTCAGGAAGTGTGCTGGAACCAGCACAAACTGGTAGCTAATTGTTACATTTTTGGAGTAAGCATTTATTCCTTGGAAATTGGCAATTGTTATAAATCAGAGCTGGATTTATTGTTTTGCTGATTGTATAGACAGAAAAAAAAGTGATGGAGAAAATATTAACTTGTAAATTAAACTTGAAAGTATGTTTTACACATATATGAACATGCATAGTATATATAGTGTATATAAATGTTGGGCATATGTATATATATGTAATATATATATATATTTGTATACAGATATGAGTATATATCTATACTTATATATATAACTATATATAAATATATAAACAAATATATGAGTATATGTCTATACTTATAGATATAACTATATATAAATATACAAATATATAAGCACATTATGAATATATGAGTACATGCAAGTAAATGTACATCGTTACATACATAATTGTAGATATCAACATTTTACGTTAGTACATATCTGCACTTGTGTGTATATACACATATACATGTATTTACACATGTGTGTGCATATGTGTAGTCTTATATTTGTATGTGTCTGTACACACACACATATATCCATTATATGTATGCATATACATACACAGTGCAAATGTCTATATGTGCGTATGTGGGTGTATACACACATGCATGTGTACATTTGAATATGTATATATAGTTATATACACACATACATATGTGTATGTATATGTAGTTATATATCCATATATAGTTGTATATTGTATTATATAGAGAGTTATATAGTTGTATATGTATATATGTGTGCATATATGTACATACACATACAAATATGTGTGTATGTATGTATATACAGTTATATGTAGTTATATATATATATTTATATATCATTTTATATATATATGGAGAGAGTTACATATAGTAATATATAGTTATATATGTATGTATACATATTTATATATTTAGGTATATATAGTTTTATATATACATAGTTTTATATATTTATATATATATATGGGTTGTGAGTATATACACATAGTTAGATAGATTGATATATATATACATATACATATATAGTTATAGTTATAGTTCTATCTTTATTTTCTCACAGAGCTAGTTGATCTTTTCCATTATATCACTGGCAAATTTCACCCCTCTACATAATAACTGTATATACCTACCTACATACATACATACACATATATGTGTATCCACACATGCATGCACATGCATATGCATTCATATGTATACATGTGTGAGTGTATGCACATATGTCTACAAACATGTATGCATGGGTATATCTGCATATGGACGTATGCACACATACATGAATACATAATTGTAGATATATGTCAACACTGTATATAAGTACATATTTGTGTTAGTGCATACGTGTAGTCCTATACTTGTATATACATGTGTGTATGTATCTATGCATGCCTATATATGTATATACATATCTGCAATTATATCTATTATATCTTTATTTTCTCGTAGAACCAGTTAATCTTTTCCATCATACCCCTGTCAAATCTTCCCCTCTACATGATAACCACCTAGTTAGTGGTGATAGCTACTTCTCATCCACTCTGAGGCAGTATTTTTGGATTACAAAATGGTGACATGACAAAGTAGGGAGAAGTCTAGAATTAGAGTCAAAAAGTCATGGGTTTCAATCTTGCTTCTGACATTAATAAGCTGTATACCCCTGGGCAAGCAAATTCACCTCTCTGATCCTCTGTGTCCTAAAGTCAAAAAATGGGTTGAGATTGCTGGGAGTACCTCGTCTGGTTGTTGTGGTAGGAGATAAGGTATATGAAGTTCTTTGTCAGCTTTCAAGTCTGGTATTAATATTTCCTATTATTATCGTATTATCCTATAATCATCCTATTATTATCACACCTTTCTTTCAAAAGGATTATTTTCTAATGTGAGTACATTTGTTTACATCTTGATTCAAATCCTCCAAGAAATGCTCCCCTGTCCTGCCGTGCCCTGCCCTGCCCTTCCCTACCCAGTTTCCTTACATACAAACTGCTGTTTTCACATCTCATGGCTTCTGGTTCATGATTCTCATTTTGCCTTTCTCTTCTTTCCCTGACACATCTCACAGTGGGTAGGGGATACTCTGGGAAGAGTCGGCTGTATCCTGGAGATTCCCCTCGGGTGCTAAAGGAGAATTTTTTGGAAAAAAATAATTCATAAAATGCTCAGCCTTCACAAAATAAACAGCAGTCTCAGTGCAGTACAATCAACATGTACATAACCTTTACTCTGCCCTTCCTTCCCCTGTGGTATATCTCCTGATCACACAGACACTCACTGACAGCTGGAGATATGCACTCTTGGAACTAATGTAGCCATACAAGCTTAACGGCTGCAAGAATATGTAAAATCTTATAGAAAGAAAAAAAGTCCCAGAAGACAATCACTGAAAAATCATTTTGATTCTATAGCTTATTGTAGACCTATGAACTTCCTCTTTAGTGAATGCAAATTCTTTGAAGGTTTTCTTAGCCAAAAGAATCATTACAATACAAAGGCAAACGTTGGATAATTTGTACTCCTCAAATAAAGATTGTGCAATCTTAGCACCAGGCTTTATTTTTCATGGAATCATGATTATCATAATCCAGCAAATGAGCATGTATTATCTTCCTAGGGCAACAAGCCCACTGACATGGGTAATACATAGATAAGAAAAGCAAGAAACAGAATGGTTAAGAGGCATGGCTGTGGCCATCTAGTTAGTAAGCTTTAGCAGGGGGATCTAGCAGGGTCTTTCTTGTCTGTGGGCTCAGCTCTCTTTCCACTATATGTGGTAATCATTCTCTTCTCTTAACACAAATTCTACAATAAAAAAGACAATTATTTTGGTAATAATAAATATCAATGGAATTAAAAATAAAAGTGAACAATACAAAATTATAATGACTAGAGACTACACAAACATATAGTATCTATAATATAAACATGCAAATACTGTATACATATATACATATATGTATGCTTATATACATACATATACATACATACATGCCTCCCTCCCTTCATTAAGGAGGCAGGGGAACTATGGATGTGGAACACTGTATATAAAATCAGACTCATTTGATACGTTGGTTAGTTTTGCTGAACTGACTCTTTTCTCTCTCTTTTTAAATTCTTTGTTACAAGGGATGGTTCTTTGAATGGGGAAAGTAAAGAGGAAAGGAAATTAAAATGATGTAAAATATATTTTTTAATATTTTTAAAAAGGTCTATGAAGAGGACACAATGAAGTAGAAAGACATAAGAAAGAGTAGTGCACTGGCCTTGGAACTGCAAGGAGCTAGATTTAAGACTTGCTTCACATGCCTTTGTGATCATGTAACCTGTCAATATCTAGGTAAGTTGATAAGTTACTGATAAGTTGCTTATATATGTTGAAGGAGGGAGTTAGTGTATTAGAGCTTCTCTACATGAGTGAATTCATAGCTGAAAAAGAGTGAGGGGGGGCAAGAGGCAGAATATAATTAGAAATCAAATGATGCTTTGAAGTTAGCATTTATAATGCATAAAAATAATTAAAGCAGAGGAGCATACATGTGCTACAGCGATGAAACAATACTTGGTGGTTAACAAGAAATGAATGGATTCAAAATTCCTTGATCAAAAATACTAATCATTAAAATGACTCAATGAAATTATCTATGTGTTTTACATCATTTGAAGGGTTATTCAAGTGCTAGACTCAAGAAAACATAAAAAGACCATGGGATCATGAATAAATCACATCATTTCTATAATTTTTGTAGAATAGAGGCAGCTAATGGATAAAGTATAGGAGTTGAAGTCAGGAAGATTTGAATTTGCATCCTGCCTCAGGTACTTATTAGCTGTGCAAACCTGAGAAAATCACCTAACATCTCCCAGCCTGTTTCCTCATCTGCAAAATAGGGATAATAATAGCATTGACCTCCTGAGGTTGTTGTAAGGATCAAATAATACAATATTTGCAAAGTGTTTTTAAAATCTATTATAAATGCCATTATCTTCACCGTTATTAACATCTTCAATTATTAGAATGAGTGGATTGGAATAATTGAAATTTAAGGTCTCATTCTTTATCTAAATCGAGGAATCTATGATCTTTAGAAGGTAAATGAAGCCATTTCTCCCTTTTCAGCAACCCATGCTGGAGATGTATAACCTAGGTTTATCCTGCTCATGTCCATAACTATTCTTCACAAGTTGAGCTATTTCTTTACAGTCTTACTTGGGAAAACCAAGGAACACATTATCAAGGCTATGCTAATTTATGTTTTGGGGGTAGCATAAAAAAACTGGGGAGGCAGTGTGAGGAGAAAAGAGAGCTCTCTCTGGAGTTTGACTATCCGAGTTCCAATTGTGTACTTGAGGCTTACTATCTAAGTGACTTTGAGGAAGTTACTTAATATCTATGGACCTCAATATCCTCATCCATAACCCAAAATTGTTGGACTGGATGGTCTCTGAGATTCCTTTCAGTTGCAGATCAATTATTCTATTATGCACCCTCCCATCCCAGTAAAAATAAGCACAATGTGATGGCAATACACTAACCACCTAAAGATATCACACATTAACTGTTAAAGGGAGCAATTCCAATGCCAGAGCTCTCAGGCTCAATATGAAGAAGGGATGATCCTATAGTAGGTCAGGGGAAGAGTTATTTGGAGAGTAGACAAAGTCTTGGGTTGAACTTCGCGTGATACCCTGCAATATAACTTACTTTACTTGCATTTAAGACCAGTCTTCTGTTATTTGAGCATTTTTAGCTGTCAGCTTTTGAATGTCTTGGGATTGTTAAACTGAATCCACTCATGTACAGTTTATCATAGAGGATATTTACTCAGAATGCTAGAGATGAATCCACAAGACATGAGTTCAAATACCACCTCAGTTCCTTAGAAGTTGTGTTTTCATAGAATATTTATTTAACCTCTCAGAACTTTGGTTTCCTAATCTGTTAAATGGGGACATAATACTTGACCTATGTACTTACATAGTTAGTGAAAGTGATTGTTATCTTTAAAATGCAAAATAAATAGGGGCTCTTGTTAACAGCCTAACCACCGTACAAATTCTGAATAATTGGATGATTAAATGTGCTTTTGCATTGAACTGTGTATTTTTACTTCATTTACCATAACAATGCAAATTTAGAAAAATATTCCCTTTTAAGAAAAAAATATTATGAAAGTAATAGAAGATGTGACTAGATCTATACTTTTAAGTCACCCTCCTCTAGGCAAGGAAGCTGTCTATATCAATGCAGGTCAGCACTTTGTCTTAAAATCTGTCTACCCCCTCGCACTGTGTCCTCTTGAATATCTGATATATAATTAATATATTTATGTTAACTCGCATTTACATACCTCCATTGTCCAAGCTAGGTGGCATAAAAGATAGACCATTAGGCTTATAGGCAGGAGGGGCAGAATTAAATTTAGCCTCAGACACTTACTAGCTGTGTACCCCAGGGCAAGTCACCTAACTTCTGCCTCAGTTTCCTCATCTATAAAGTGGGGGTAGCAATGGCACTTCCTTGCTAGGGTTATTGTAAGGATAACATGAGATAAAATTTATAAAGTGCTTGCAAACCTTCAAGCATTCTGTAAATGCTAGCTATTATTAGTCATCACTGAGACAAAGTTCTTTCTCAACAACATGGTGTTTTTTATTACTCTTTCCAGTGCTACTTACACTCTTTATGATATTCTGTGATTCACTAACCACGGTAGAGGAGGCAGGATATTCCTGGCTACTTTTAAAGCCCCTTTTGACCACCTTCACTAAGCAATCTCTCCTCCTTTGAGGTTCACTCTGTCCAAATTTATCACTCAAACTAGGTGGAGGTGGTTTTTATATATTAACCTCAAAGACATTCCTTCCTTCCTCTATTAGTTCAGTGCCTGACTCACAGCCTTTCTCTCATCATCAACTCCTTTCCTGATTACAAGGAGAAGGAAGGAAACTTCACCATACATAGTTATGCTCTCTCAAATACTGTAACTTCCCAATCCCTCCAACTACTCAATTTGTATGATCTATTCTTCAACTCTAACTCAGATACAATGATCACCATACTCTTGACCTTTTCATCATCCATGAATGTTCCCACTTCCATGTTCATGAATTGAAAAATCATTTTCTTTGATGTTACCTTTTATGATTCTATCTTTGTGGGCTTATGACTCTTAATCTTTTGTTTTTCATTCTTATCATGACTTTTCCCTCCCTACCTTCCCAGTTCCTTCCCATGACATTGTCCCTACACTGTTTGCACTCTCCCTTTCCCTATTTCAATCCCTGGGTTAACCAATTCAATTATACACTGTGTGCCTTGATTCCTTGCCTCTTGCCAATTATGCCTTGCCAAGCCCAACCCTACTCCCAGCATATAATTCCTTTTTTTATTCACATGCTGCTGAATGGAGCTGAAGAGATCATGACTCTAGGCTGACTGGAACCATTGAAAATGTATGGAATGTAACCTCAACTAGGCTCTCAATGCAGCCAGGAAAACAGTCTATTTTTCTCCAAATAATTTGCTATCAGACTTGCCACAGAAAGCATTCTAAACTTTTTCATACATCCTCACATTTTCCATGGCTTTTTTAGTCTACTCCACACCCTCTTAGCTGAAGACCTAGCCTCATACTTCACTGAGAAAATAGATCCCATTCAATAAGAGCTCCCTCTTCTTTCCTCCTTATACCCAATAATTTAGACATAGTCCTTCACAATCTCCATCTTCAACTCATCCCATAGTAAGAAGTGACTCTTCTCCATGTGAAGGAAAATCTTACTATATGCTTTCTTGTTCCCATACCCTCAAGAGATTACACTATTTTTAACCCCCATTATTCTTTTTCTTATATGAAGTCTCTCCCCTTCTACTGGTTCCATCTATACATGCCTATTTCTGAACCAAACTTAAAAAAAACCCTCACTTAGCCCCACTATTCTACTATTTACCATCCTATAACTCTTTTCCGTTTCTTTGTTAAACTCCTAGAGAAAGCCATCTACAACTGGTGTCTTCATTTCCTCCCTTCTCCCTTGCTTTTAAACCCACTGCAATCTATCTTCTGACCTCGTCATTCAACTGAAAATGGCCTGTCTCAATTTATCAATGGTCTCTTAATTGCCACAAGTGAGGGACTTTTCTTAATCCTGATCATCCTTGAACTTTTAGAGCACATGAAACTATCACCATCTCTTTCTTAATATTTTTCACTTTTTTTGTTTTCATGGCATTGCCCTTTATTGATTCTTCTCTCATGTACCCTACTACTCCTTCTCAGTCTACTTTTTTGGTTCTTCATCCATATCATATCTTCTAACTACCATGTGTCCCCCAAATCTCTATTAGGGGCCTTTTTTTTCTTTTCATTATACAATATTTCATTTGGTGAACTCATCAATTGCTAAATGTGTAATTTCATCATCTCTCTGCAACTGATTTAATTTATATGGAAATATTAGGTCTGCACAGTCCTTTACATGTATTATCTCAATTTTTCCTCACAATAACCTTTTGATGTTGGTGTGATAATGTTATCTTTATTTTACAGATGAGGCAACTGAGGCAAGACAGAGGTTAGATGACTTGCCTAGGGTCACATGGCTAGTAAATATCAGAGGTTGGATCTGCTCCAGATTTCCTAATTCTAGGACCTGTACTCTATCTACTCTGCCCCCTTGTGTCCTCCAGGGCAGGAACTGTTTACCTTTCTTTGTATCCTCAGCACACGTAATAAGCACTTAGTAAAGGTTTGTTGACTAACTCTTCTGTAACTTTTCTGTAGAGTGTTGCCTAGTACACTGAAAAGTCAAATGCTTTCCCTGTAGTGACAGAACCACTGTATATCAGAAATGGAACTTCGAATTAGGTCGTGGCTTCAAGGCCAACTCTCTATCCACTACTCCATGGTGCCTCTAAGAACTAATTAAAATAAAATAAGCAAAACCAGAAGATTATTATGGCTAAGAATTACAATAATATAACTGAAAAGAATGTTAAAGGGATGTTGAATTAGAAACAATTGTGATTACCAATCTTGGTCCTTGGTCTATCCTCAGTCAGAGGTGGAAGGCCACAGTTATAATTTGTTGTATATATTTCTATGACATTCTTTGTATTAAGTTGCTTTTTTAACTGATTTTCTTTGTTATAATTTTACAGCAGGATACAAGTGGACCAGGTGTGCCCTGAAATGACTGATATTCAAACAAGGGGCATAAGGAAAATGCATGTTAAACAACAACAACAATGGACCCATGTAATCAGAAAAAATCCATGTAACATTTGAAACATGATAATTGATATTGACATTACTGTAATGAAAACGGAAATTATTCTGGGAATCCAAACAGAATCAAGATTAATTGATTCCCATAATCACACAGCTTAGAGATCCTGAGGTTACTTTATACTTTCACTTATGCCAGTGGTTTTAACCATGACCTAATTCCTGTATGATAATTCACTAATCAACAAATGTGAACAGAGTACCTTTTAAGGCATTTTGTAAATATGAAGTTTAAGACATCTTTTGTGGCCTTTAGTTGGGAAGGTGAGACACATACTCATTAGACATACAAATGTATATACATGCATATGCACACAAACCATAATAATACAAGGACATATATCTGAAAAAGTTCCCAATGAGAGTCAAGAAAGCTAGGGCTTTTAGTAGGTTTTTGTTTGTTTGTTGTTAAGGAAAGAAAAGGAAAGAAAAAAAAAGTTTTTGCTATAGACTATGGCTTTCAGAAAGATTATATAGATTACATATTTAGAGGCTGCTGAATCCAGCTCCTTTATTTGTAAAAATGAGGGAACTGAGAGCCAGAGCAGTTAGGTGACTTGCTCAGCCTCATATAGTAGCAAATATTTGGGGCAGACTCTGAACCCAGGTCTTCATGAGTATGATTCCAATATTTTAATTAATATGCCACCTGTATCTAGTTGTCTTAGAGGAGGTGAAACTTCATCTAAACCTTAAAGGAATATGAATAGAAGAAGGGACACTGGAATGCTACTCCTTGTAGGGTGAATGGCCTGAGCAAAGGCATCTCTATGTGAATGCAAGGGGTTCCTATGAGGGAAAATGGGTAGGTCATTATGATCTAAGCTGAAATTTTTCTTAGGAGTATAATGTGAAAAGGTTGCATAGATAGGTTGGGGTCAGGCTCAATAATCTGGGCTTTTTCTTATATATCCTGCCTTTTATGGATAGACCTATACTATGAAATTTGGGTGAGTCAATCAATAACTGTTGATTAAGCATCTAATGTGCCAGGAATTGTGCTAAATACTAGAGAAGCAATCAATCACACACACACACACACACACACACACACAAACACACACATACACACATGCATACATACATACACATGTATACATATGTATGCACATACATATTGTACATATTCATACACATATCGTATACATACATGCATGTATGTGCATATGTATGTATATATGTATTGTGTGTATATGTTGTATGTATATTTTGTTTGTATATGTATATATACGCATACATACCCTCAGGAAGCAAAACAGAATATGTACCTATAAGTATATGCAAATTATAAAGTAATTTGTGATGAAGACTAAAAAGACTACACTTCCACTCAGTTTCTTCATAAAATGACCCTCAATATTCCTTCTACTATGAGTAACTCTTTTCTCTTCTCCTGAGTTTAGCTCCCTATTGAGTTAGGTTTTCTTTCTTATCTTGTTTGGCCCTGCTGTTAGTTCACTGAACTAATTTCTATGACAGAGCTCTGAAGGCCTTTCAGGGATTTCATAAACTCATTGATTTCAGTCAAGCAACTCAGTTGGACTGGGTTCATGATCCTGGGAATTAACTTTATAGAAGGTCAGCCCCATTTTATGTGTAACCCTAATTGAAATACAGGTACATAAACACAAAGCAAATATACAAAAAATGTAACCCTAATTGAAATACAGATACATAAACACAAAGCGAATATACAAAATTAACAACTTGTCTATTATCTGGCATAAACCATACTGCTTGGGTTAAGGGACAGTGGTAATAAATTTGTTAGGGCACACCTCATTGTACCACCTGCTTATAAGAATAGGGACTAGACATGTGATTTCATTAATTCAGGGAAATCTCAGCTGGGAAAACTACTATTAAAGACAGACAGCTAGGTGATACAGTAACTAGAGCATGGTGCTCATTGTCAGGAAGACCTGATGACAAATCCTTTTTCAGGCACTTACTAGCTATGTTACTAGTGGTCAGAAAAGCACAACCACTGCATGTGAAAGGCAGGACTTGGCTTTAAGTTTTCATTCAAGACCAATGTTCTATCCATTATATCACAGTTGTTACTACCACTACTACTACTACTACTACTACTACTACTACTACTGTTGCTGCTGCTGTTGCTGCTACTACTACTATTACTACTACTACTATTACTACTACTACTACTACCACATTACTACTACTACTACTACTACTACTACTACTACTACTACTATTTCTACTGTTACTGCTCTACTACTACCACCACTATTAGCACCACTGCTACTGTTACTACTATTACTACAATTGTTACTACTAATTCCTTATAAAAGCATATAAATTTATGTCCTCTGCATGGCAGAAACACTGTCCTCCTTGCCCTTCCTCCCCCAAGGCACTCCATTTCTGGACTTCATGCATTTTTTAGGCTATTCCATATGCCTGGAATTCTCTCCCTTCACATTTCTGACTCCTGAGTTCCTTCAAGTCCCAGGTAAAAACTCTTCTTCTCTAGCAAGCCTTTTCCAGCCACCCTAAAAGTTAATATCTTCTCTATGTTGATTAATTCCAAACTATCGTACACATATCTTCTTTATACTTAATTGTTTTATGTTGTCTAACCCTTTAGGCTGTCAGCCCCTTGAGGACAGAGACTATCTTTTGCCTTTTTTTGTATCCAAAATGCTTAGAAAGTTCCTGGCACACAGTAGGTGCTTTAAGAAAATGCTTCTTGCCTTGAATTTATCTTCATTCTACAGAACAGTAAGAACAATGCCATATAATTGCAATATGGGCAGTTACAGTTCTGTCCTCTATTCTCTGCTAATAACATGTTGCTTCTGTAACAAGAAAAGGAAAAAAAATCCACATCTAATGAAAATAAAAAGTAAATATTTAAAACACCCTCAGATATAGGCATCACTCTAATTACAATTTCTTTATTTTTCTTCATTACATTTGTGTCCAAATCAAAATAATCTAAATCTATTCAGTGTAAAGAATCAAGGGCATATATCCATAGCACCCTAGTCACCTCTAATGGATTATGTGCTCAGCTGAGAATAAGTATAACCAGTCTAAATGAATATTAAATGCCAGCATGTTAGTGTTTCTTAATAATATCAAGGATGACTTTTTCTCTGTGAAGAAAAAAATGATTCTGCTAATATTGATTTAAGAACTCAGGCAAAATGCATCAGCATATACAGAAAACATGGTAGTTGAACTTTGGGGTCTGCAAGCAGTATTCCTGAGGCCTACACCAGGCTGTTTTGCACTGCTGTCTAGCCTTCACGCTGAACATAAAAAACAAGGAGAAGCGGCCTGTTTGGATCTGTGTTTACTAGCTTGGTCCATCCAACTAGAATTATTGATTTTATTCTTTTGGAAGAAGACAGTGACAAATCAAGTTCTCTGTGATACAGCAGAATAGCTTCTAGGAGTTTTTGTTTGTTTTTGTTTTATTTGTTTGTTTCTTCACTGCTAGATAATTTTCCCTAAATGTCCCTGTTTTCCCCATGATATGGGTTCTTGGAAAGACTAGTGTGCTGAACCATTATATGCACTGTTTTTCTGGGCTCAAGAAACATCAAGCATTTTGACAGAGATAGATACTTGTGCCACTACCTTTATTAATAACTGCAACCTTTCATACCTTCTGAGCTCTTCCCTGTTCACCTAGGTATACTTCCATCAAAGATCTGGGAACCCTAAAAGTCAGAGATCATAGAATTGTGGCAATGAATTATTGTCTGAAATTCAAGTAAGCATGGTAAGTAGTTAAGAAAATACAAGTTCCATGGGTCATAATAAGCTCGATTGGGAAAGATACTAATTTTATTTTAGATAAAATAAAGATGAACTCCAAGTAAAAGCAGAAAACTCAGACATTTTACAAAATCAATTCGTTTTCCAATTGGCTTTGGAAAATAACCAATTTTCTTCTATAGTTCATAAAGAAAACTGCCATAGACATTTAAAAACTCATAGAACTTTAAATATTTTGTTTATGCTCATTTTACCATTTGATTTTTGGACTTATATCCAATTACATTTATAATATGACAGCTAAATTTAATAGGAAAGGATTTGAAGGAGATACACATAGAGAGCTATATAACTGAAAAATAAAATGGGTCAACCATGGAGTGAGATGGAGAAAGTTGACCAACAGACAGTTTATGTACTGCACTGGTATACATGTAATGCAAGATATCTAATGGAAGACTAGGAGGAAGGAAGTAATGGTTGGACAAGATGGTCTCTGAAATTCCTTCAGACTTTGAGATTCTAAGATGCTGTATTAATATTTGTTCAGTAAAACTTCATCAATTCAGGTTATGAGGAAGTGAAGGGAGGGAAAGCCAACTTAAATTAGTGATGATGCTGGAATCCTAACAAAGCTGGCCCCAGCCCCAATATTCTAACTTCCTTATGGGCCTGACTGAATAGGAGAAAAGCCCTGATTTGACCACACAATCAGGATTTAACCACATCACAGGCCCCCAAGCTAAATCATAGGCCTCCCTGAACAGCAGACCCACTGCCCCTAGCCAGCCACTGCTACCAGAATCAACATAGCCTCTGCCTTTAGCTAACCACTGCCCCCAGCTAGCCATTGCCTCCAGATTCCATCTTCTAGCTAGTCTCTGCCCTCAGACCCAATTTATGTATTTCCCACAGAAACAAGTGTGTGTATGTGCTCAATCACAAACACATCATCCATCTTGACCTGATAGGACCACAATAGCTAGGCAATCAGAAAACAGTACCACCAGACTGTAGAGCAGGATGCTTGTCCACCGAACCATAGACGGGACCCACCATAAGATAGCACCTATGCAATAATTCTAAAGAACTGACCTAGAATAAACTTATGACTTAGAAAAGCTTATTATAATACCCCTATCACACATACATGCTACTCCCAAGTGGGTTTTTCTGTATGCATCATGGGTAAACACATGCACAATTCCACTGAGGCTAGGGCCCCTCCCCTACTACTTAATCCCTTAACAAACCCCTTCTGCCTTTGTAATATTAATCATGTTCCTATGTTCTATGTAAATTTTGATTATGTAATCAGCATCATATACTCTATAAAATTGTCTGTCTTGCCTTACTGAAGTTGTTAATTCCTCTAAAGAACTAAGCCACTCACCTGAGTGAAAACCTTAAAACCATAATAAATCTCTCCATCTGGCTTGGGGTCAGACTGTGTCTTTGAAATTGTTTAGAGACATCCCATCACAATACAACCTGACTTCATCAAGAAAGCTGAATGATTAGATATGTTAAAAGAAATACAATTTTATTACTTTCAAAATGAATTAAACAAAGTGTCGCCTAGCAGGCACCCCTCAAAATTCACTACTAACAAATCAATAAGAATTCAAAATTTTGGAGGCATGACAATTTGCTGCATTTCTCAATCAATTTTATGAGATAACAGCATGTACCCTTTTTTGAAAGGGTACACCTTCTAGAGAGCTAGATATGGGGGCCATAGCCCACTTCTAAGAAATATGTGATTTTGCCCCTTGCAGAGAAGACAAGGGACCATCTCTGACAGTCTTGGGCTCTCAATGATTAGATTTAAATCCCAAAGGACCAATACTTTTTTGAGTAACTACCTTCACTGTTATTTTGAGAGTGAACCATGATGTGTTTCCATTCCCTTTTCCTCTTTTCTCCCCTAGATTTCTGAACAGGAATGATTGAAAGCAGAATACAACAATAGAAAAATGGCCAGCACATGACAGGTATGCCATGTAATGGTCAAAATGAGTCAGAACCTGGAGGTTCTGGACCTTCCCATTCCTGACTGTCATCTTCTCATTCCTGTCCCGAGCATAGGTTAGAGACCATATGCTGAGGATTGGCGTTACCTTTTTTGAGGTTACCTCAGTAGTTACTTATTTTGAGAATTTAGTTCTGATTTTTCCTAGGGAAAAGGATACTTTAACAGTGAGTATCTCAGAGGAGAAAAAAGACCTCTAAGAGAAGGAACAACCATTAAGAAAAAAAATCCAATTCACCTTCCATCCATCTGTCTTTTCACAAGAACAAGACATCAATCCCTGAGGATTTAACTCTTCCACCTCTGGAAGTCTGATTCATGATCCATTTTCTGAGCAGGAATCTTACTTATGCATATGCCCCATCCCCCTCTTCTCTCATATTACTTTTGATTCTGGAACCACTGCCATTATTATGATTATTATGGTTGATTATGATTGTTATTATTATTATTGTTGTTATCATTGTAGAAAACTTCCATTATTCCCAGAAAGGATGTCTATTCCCCCATGTCTACACTTAGCAGCTCAAAAAATTTCCAAATCAAAACAGCACTCTATTTTACCACTACCCTACATGGGTTGCCCTCCTATTAGAATGTAAGCTCCTAGAGGGCATGGAAGGCTTTGCTTTTGTTTTTCTTTTTTTCATCCAGCACTTTACCATAGTGTTTGACGTATAGAAAGTACTTAATAAAAAACTTTTTCTTCATTCAAGCTATGACATGTCTGGGAAAGTGATTTGGACTTTATGAGCTCTCCATGATACTGCTATAACTTGCTCAGATGATGTACATTTGAAATGAAAGGGGAGGATTTGTTCAGTGTGACTTGTCTTTCCCTTCTGGTAAATGTATGTAATGGACTACTTGATTCTTGAGTATTTTATGTTTCCTGTATTTCTTATTCTGTACTTTTAAGTCCATTGCCTACTAGGCAATAAATAGCTGCCCTATACCTTATACTCACATCAGATATTTACTACCTTTGTTGTAATGGACGTTGTTACCCAAATTTATTGAAACCATAGACAAAAGCCATATCTAATCATTTTTAAGAGATTTCCCTCCAGGGAAGGTCAAAGTCAGAGAAAGTTATTTACCTTCTTTGGAGGTCAGACTCCTAGCATTGAATATAGCTGCCTGTGAAAACAGGTCTTTGAGGAGTTAGGGGATGAAAGTGGAGAAAAGAGTTGGGTCATGGGTGGCATATGTGACATATTATTCCAAATCACTTTAAAACATTTCTTTTGAGTGGCTAACATTTTTATTGTAATTTTGTTTCCATTGTTAACTTATTTAGGAAACATTTTGTCACACCTTCTTAATTGTTTTAATTCACATACTGCCCATAAATTTTATAGTAATTAGTTCATAATATATTTAGGCTTGAATTGATGCATTTTGCCTAACCAAACTGCACACTACATCTACATGGAAATTTACTCCAAAGGAAAAAAATTACTTTTTTCCCCTGATAGTTCAACAGGCATACAATTTCCATCCTCCTAAGTGTTGATATCAACTAGATGTCTACTTTGAGTGAATATCATCACTACTCAGTATGCATTTTTATTAGATTTTTCAGTAATTTTAAGGTCTCCTTAAATTAACCCCTGTTGTTTTAGAAATTCGACACCTGTGGTTAATTTGGCACCTGCAATTTTCCAGTAACATTATCTTATAAAGAAGGCTTACGTGCCTCATGTCTGACAAAGAATGGATTTGAATTCAGGTCATAGTATTTTTTCTTACTTTTCCCACCAGCATTCCCAGCATTTTCTCTCCAAATTTTTCATTTATAAAATGAATGCCAAGAAAAAGAATTGAACTCATCAAAGGGTCATAGGATTTTTTTCACTGAAAGGGACCTTAGAGAACATGTAGTCCAACCCCCATTTTGATAAATTAGAGAAATGAAGCCTGGAAAGTTGACTTGCTTGCCCAATGTCATACTGTTGATCACAGAGACAAGTTAAGGTGCTATTTTTACTAAACATCTGATTCCATCTATTATATTACCCAGTAGAGCGCTCAATGCCCTATTTGATCTGCTTGTTTATCCATTTAAGCTTTCCCTCCAACCAAGCAATCACAACCCATCTTTATCTAATTATCGCATGCACCTTCTGTCCATGACCTCCCATAAGTTCAGCAGCACAGTGGTAGCCACCTGATGGACTTCTTCCCTTTCTCTTGACCTCACAAGAATGCCTATCAAGGACATGAGCTAGCCATTGTTTATTCCTCACTCTCACTGGCCCACCTACTTCTATTCACATACTTTTCTTTGAGACATCTCATTCTCCTGTTCTCCTTTATAAGCCCTTTCTGTTCTGTCTTGGAGGCTGCTCACACCCTCTATGCACATCTCCTTGGCTCTTTGAGTGGTATTTATTTTCAACTAGTCAGGAACTATAGTGTTTTATAACTCAGTAACAACCTCTGTTAGCCTCATTTTCTTCATCTATAGTATTTGGATGAGATGATATTCAATGTCCCTTTTAGCTCTATATCCATGACTCGATGACAGAGTCTAAGATGAGTAATCTGTATTGGAATATATTTTAAAACCTCAAGCCCATTTTGATGACTGAATTTGTAGGACTTGGAATTCTTTGTTATTAATCAATCTCCTTTCTCCTTTTCATACGAAATATTATATTGGTTCAAATGATAACATGTACAATCTAATATAGTAGAAAGGGCATTGGTTGAATTAGAATTAATGGACTTGGTTTTCAATGCTACCTTTGCAACTTTTTGCCTGTATGACTTCGGACAAGGCACTCCTCTCAGACTCACTTACTTTACTTGTAAAATGAAGTGGAACTTTATGAACTCATCGCCCTCTAGTTCTACAGAGGAAAGCAAGGTGGTGCAATAGATGGAGCGTTGGGACTGGGATCAGGAAAACCTGGGTTCAAATCCAGCCTCACTTCTTAGCTTTGTGATGTTGAGCAAGTCATTTATTCTCTATTTGCCTTAATTTCCACATACATAAAGTGGGGATTACAATGGCACCTACTTCCCAGGATTATTATGAAAATTAAATGATAAAATAATCACAATGTATTTAACATAGTGTCTGACACACAGCAAGTGTTATATAAATGTTAGCTATTACTAGCTGATTTCAAATCTTCGGGCAATTACTAGGTACGTGGCAAGTCACTCAACCTGTTTGGCTAAAAAAGCCCCTCCAGGATCATGGCTTTGGTGTGGGAGAGGGACTTGCATAGCTTAATAAAACTATGAGCCATGCCATGCAGGGTTACCAAAGACAGGTCACAGTGGAAATCTCTGACCAAAAAAAAAGGAAGAAGAAGAAAGAAGGAAGAAGCAGAAAAAGCAGAAACAGAAGAAGCAGCAGAATAAGAATCCAAAGAAGCAGAAGCAGAAGCAGAAGCAGAAGAACAATAAAAAGAAGAAGAAGAAGAAGAACAATAAAAAGAAGAAGAAGAAGAAGAACAATAAAAAGAAGAAGAAGAAGAAGATGAATAAAAAGAATAAGAAGAAGAAGAAGAAGAAGAAGAAGAAGAAGAAGAAGAAGAAGAAGAAGAAGAAGAAGAAGAAGAAGCTGATCCACTGAGGAAGGGATGGCAAATCACTACAATTCCTTTGCCAATAAAACCCCATAGGGAAAAATAGTAAATCATCATCATCATCATCATCTTCATCAACATATGATGTTTTAAAAGATTCAAGAGACACAGTTTCTGGGTAATTTAATCATTTTATTAATAAGGATAGTAGGTTATTAATAAAAAATGGTCATTTGAATGTCTCTCTTAGACCAAAGACCCCTAATGGCAGTGAGGTCACAGTTTGTATGCCCTTTGAAGAGGAATTGTTCCTGAAGGATATCTAATCACCTCTAATTGGTTAACAAAATGGGACATGGACTGTCTTGGAGTATGTGACTTAGGTCACTCAAATCTTAGTCAAAGAGACATACATTTCAATATCACCTGTCTTGATAATAAGGAGAATCAACACTTCCCCAGACCTGTCTGAGCAAACACAATAAGCAGGAATATACCATTAGCCTAAACTTATAATTTATTTTACTCTCTGCCTAGATCTTGGCCTGGGTAAATCTCTAAGACAGCTTTCCCACACTGGTTCGTTGCTGGATGACTAAGTAGAAAAGAGGAAAATCCTTGGTCCTCACATTTATTAAATATGAGAGAAATATTCATTTCTCACAAATATTAATAGCACCCAATTCTTAGAGTTGTTGTGAATATCAAATGAGATAATAATTGTAATGCACCTAGCATAGTGACTGGCACATAGAAGCACTATATAAAAGTTAGCTAGTAGCTATTATTATTATATCAATGAACCTGGGAGCTGAGTTAAAGCACACACACAAAAAGGAATATAATCATTTAGTTTCATCATTTTTTTCAAGAACGGATGGGATAAAATGTTCAGAAGTCCATGAAAAGACAGAGTTAAATACCCTTCAACTTTATTACATTTGTAAGCAGTCAGGTTATTAACAATCAACAATTCTGATTCCATGAATACTTCATTAACTTTTCAATAGTCCACAGGGGGCATTCTTTGCTATGCGTGAGGAATTGAATTATCTGACAACTCCTACTTGACACAAGTCTAGAAGAACATTCAAGTATCCTTTTATCTATTTGTCACCATCCCTGACCCATTGGTTTTCATTTCTCAATACCAATTCTTAAGTGTATGTACTACAAACCCAAATATCCACTGAGAGAGTAACTTTCAATCTTCTCACTCAGAAGGCTTTATTCTTAAGAATCTTTTGCCTTCTTTTCACATAAAATGTATTATGCTGGTTGAAATGGTAACATCAACAATCCTGTAAAATGGAAAGGGGCTGGGCTTAGCCAGATCAATGGCTAGGTAATCCTGCTGCTTTAAGCAGAACGTTATACCATCTTGAGTCTTTCTGGAGTGAATCCCATTCCCAGGACAGTTGTCTCATTCCCTGGTCCTTCTTCACCTTTGAGGGCTGGCTGTAAGGTCTACTTCAATAGACTAGAGCCATGACTGAATGGGTCCATTTGAACCCATGCATGTATAGGGAACAAGGGTTTCCTTTCTGTTCAACAGCAGTTTTGCCGACTGACTTGTATCCAGAAGATCTAATTAAAATAGGTGGCAGAAGAACCAAGCTGAAATGGTATATTTAAGGCAGGGTGCCTTTTTAAATTTTGCCCAACTTCAGAGAGCTATATACAGTCCAAACTCTTTTAATTCATCACCTACTGTGTATCTCTGACTCACAGCATTACACAGATTTAGAGCTGTTGGGATTTTAGAGGCCATCTAGTCCAAATACTCATTTTACAGGTGAGTGAACTGAGGCCCAAAGAAATTAATTGACTACCTGGTTCTCCTATAACTTTTTTCTCCTCTTGGTGGTGACAGGAAACATAGTCAGAAATATAGAAATATGAAACCTACATCCTATCTGCCTATTATCCTCCAAACATCTGGATTTAGGGACAGCAACTTGGAATAAATGTGGATAGACCTGTCAGAAATAATGAAGAGTGAAAGGAGCAGAACCAAGAGAACATTATATATCAATAACAGCAATATTGTTTTAAGAGCAACTTTGAGCAGCTAAGCCATTTTGACTATTATAAATACCCAAATAAACTACAAAGGACCTATGAAAGAAGATATCAAGATAAAAACAAACAAACATGAACAAAAAATGAGGAATAAGCATGTTAACAATCACATCCTTACCTATAAAACACACTTGAAAAATTCTCACCAAATTCTCACTTACAAGGCCAATTAGTGTAGTACTTTGATGAACTCACTTTAGATCACAAAATATAACTAATCTATGCCTCTATTAAATTTTCACACACCAGTATCCTTCCTAAACCCTAAATAGTACAGAGAATATATCCATTCTATCAGCTTTAACTTGATTCTGGTGTCGCTGAAATCTATGGAATCATGCAAAGGAAATTCATCCCCAATTGGCACATGGTAGTACCTTTATTCACCTTCTGTTTTCCAGATACACTATATTCTAATTTCTTCCAGAGAGAAGGCGAATGGAAGGTAAGGCAAGGTGCTATCCTTAATTATTCCTTTTCTCTCCCATTCAGTAATCTTGATAACTTATTTTTAAAATGGCTACTTTATTTTTATTTTAATTAAATTTTACTTCCCCCCTCCAGTTTTCAAGCATTTATTTCTTTTCCCTTCCACCCACTCTTAACTGAAGAAAGAAAAAAAATAAAAATCTTGTAACAGTCAAGCAAAATTCATAGTCAACACAATAAATCCCTATATTGACTATATGCAAAAATAAATCTCGTTCTCCATATTAATTCTTCGCCCCTCTCTCAGGAGGTTGGTAGCATTCTTCATGTTTTGGAATCATGATTATTTATTGCATTGATCAGTGTTCTTAAGGTTCTTTTTTCAAAATTGTTCATTTTCATACCATTAAATTAATACTATAAATTTTTTTCTGGTTTGGCTTCAATATGCACCAGACAATACAAGTCTTCCCTCTTTTATCTGAAACCACATATTTTAATTTCTAAAGCACAATATTATTCCATTGCATACCATAATTTGTTCAGCCATTCACGGTTGATGGGGGCCCCTTTAGTTTCTGGTTCTCTGCCATCATAAAAAAGAACTGCTCTAAATACCTTTGGATATATACTACCTTTTCTTCTACCTCTGAACTCCTTGGGGCATAGTCTTATTACCTTTGAAAGTGCATGCAGAAGTTGATAACTTTTGGGGGGAATAGTTCCAAATTGCTTTCTGGAATGACTGGACTGGTTTAGTTTAACCATCAATGTACCAGTTCTCCTACTGCCCTTTCAGCATTCCAATGTCCTTTTTTTCAACTTTGCCAATACCACGAGTATGAAGTAAAAGTTAAGAGTTGTTTTAGTTTGCATTCCCCTAATAGTGTTCTGCATTTTTTCTTTTTGTATGACTATAGTTTTCTTTTTGTAGGATTATAGTTAATTATGCCTTCCCTTGAGATCTGTCTGTTCATATCCTTTAACCATTCATCAATTGGAATTGTCTCTTTAAGTCACTATGGATGACAACAAATTGTATCTTCAACCTTGAAGTGCTGTTTCCAATAATTTCCTGACAATTTCAATAAGTACCATAGCATAATAGTATGTAAAGCTATAAAAGATTTTATATATTACCAGTTTCAACCACTTCATCATACACACAAGGAAACTGAAGTTCATTATATTGTTGGCATGCTGAAGGTCATAGAGGATAAGAGCTAAACCTGAGATTTCACTGCTCTGTCTGGGGAACTCCCAGATGAAGAAATTCCATCTACGATTGCAGGGAAACACCTTCTCTATAACTTATTATATTAGACAGTTACCTAGATAATTGAGAATTTAAATGACTTGTTCAATGTTGCAAAGCCATTATGTATCAAAAACAGAACTTAAATCCATGTTTCCTTGGATTCAAAGCCAACTCTATCTTTATTACGTCAAGCTTTCCCACATGAAAGGGAGGCAGTTGGCAGAGAATTTTTTAAAAAACAAGAGATCCATTCTTAGAGCAATACTTGATTCATTGCTCTCCTCCTTAATGCATTAATAGTCAGTTACTTAATCATTTCACTTTCTCCTAGACATCTGACATACATATCTTATCATGTATTGCCTATATTGTCACCATTGACAATCCATCATTATTTTAAACCTCTATTCTGAATTCTGGAAGATACCTCCTTTCTACATTGTCCTTACGCCAATGCCTTACCCTCTCATTTATCCTTCTATTGCTCCCATAACATTCTTCAAATTTTGTTTGTATTATACTACCTATCCCCTTAAAATACATATTTGTTTCCCATCATCTCAAAGTTCAAGTTTCCAATCCTCACACTGATTTTGAAGGCCCTTAACTAAGTTGTTGGAAATTACTCTGATTTTTGAACTACCATAGTTCACACTTTTATCTCATCTCAGACAAAGCTGCTAATGAAAACTTTTTTGCCCGCTCAAAGTCTCACATCTAAGGGGTTGTTTTAATTTATAGCAGATATATAGAATTATCTTCTTCTTTCTAACTAGCTCCAAAAATTCAAATAACTCTTTATACGCTCCTCAAAAAGCCTTTCTATATTGAGCAGGAAAGAGTTTATGATTTTCTTTTTCTTTAGCCTACTGGGACTGGGCATTCTCATTACCATTGTGTGCTTCTCCAAGTGAATTTTGCAATTATCTTGAGTTCCTAGTCTTGCAATCCACAGAACTTTTCTTAGATCTAATTTTCTTTGACTTCAATGCACCAATTAATACCATCTAATGCCATTGACCAAACCCTCTCTTTTGATCATCTTGTCTCTCTTAATTTCCATGACTACATACTCTAAATCCTCCTCTCACTTCTTTGATAATGTCTTTATTTGTTTCCCACTTTTCCTGCAGCCATTTATGATATGTAGATATTATCCCAGTCTCTTTCTTTACACTATTTTCTTCACTCTTATAATTTCTCCTTTTATGATCTCATCTATTCCTTTGGCGTCAATTATCACATTGATTTGGATAACTTAACAAAAAAAAACTTTACCCTTAAACACCAGTTTTGTATTTCTAACTGCCTATTAAATATTTCTCTTGAATATAATTCCAGCATCTCAGACACAGCTGAGCTTATCTTCCTTCAAAATTCAGTACCTACCCCTCACTTCAGCATTACTGCTTTTAACATCATTATCTTCTAGGTCATTCAGACTTCTAGGCTCCTCAGTCTTACTCACACACCAAATAACAAATCATTTCACAGTTTTCTTTATTTGATCTCTATAATAGCCCTCCAGCCATTAAGCAAATATTTCCTTCCTTCATTTATTTATTCATTCAACAAATATTTGTTAAGTGCCTTTGCTGTTTCAGACACTTTTAGGTACTAGGGGTAGGAAGACAAAAATAAATAACTCCCTACCCTCAAGAAGCTCATATTCTTCCATAACTGGGGTGGAGTATAGAAACAACAATACAGAAAAGTAAATATAAAATATATACAAAATCATTTCTAGGTGGAGGGGGGGTGAAGAGACAGCTTTATCTGAGCTTTGAAGGAAGTTAGAAATTCTGAGACTTGGTGTTAAAGAGGAAGTGTCTTACAGTCATTTGGGACAGCTAGTGCAAAGGTCCAAAGAGCTGGTGAAATGTTGTGTATACAGAGGGTTTGTTTTTGTTTTCTTCTGTAAATTGAGGCCAGATTAGGAAGGGTTTAAATGTCAACTAGAGGAGCTTATATTTTATCCTAGAGGTGGTCTTAGAGGAGTTAGAGCGGAGCAGTGAAATATCCAGCGTGTGCTTTAGGAATGTTAATCTGTCATATACTAACTTATCCTTCCTTTGCTTCTTTCAAAAACTTGAGTTTTTCACCTTTTTGCTGCACCATTGCAATGGGCTTCTAGCCATTCTTCCTCATCCTAATCTGTTCCTTTACAAATCCATTTTTTTCATAAAGTTGCCCAAAGAATGCCTCTAATTAGTCAATGAGATCTATATATTCTTCTACTTAAAAAAGAAAACAAAAAGTTTGCTGTCTTGTCACTGCATCCTGAATGAAAGGTAAATTTCTTATCCTGGCAAAACTCCAACCTACCCTTCCTGTCATATTTTGTACTACTTACAATGATGTTCTTTAAATCCAAGGCAAAATGAACTACTGGCCATCTTTCATTCTCTGACTGCCCTCTTCTTTATTTTTGTCTGCATTTATGGTGTCAAAATGCCTGGAATGGATTTCCCTTATCACTATTCAAATTCCTGACTTCTTTCAAGAGCCAGTTGAGGTAACACCTCCTCCAGGAAAACACTGCTATGCTACCCCAGTAAAGTGATCTTTCTGTCTTTAATTTTCTCAGAGCATTTTGCTTAGATTGCATCTTTGTACTCAATACACTTTGCCTTGAATTCTGTGAGATTAAACATACGCTCAAATGACTTTTTAGATTCCAATCTCTTCAAAAGTAACTCCTTGAGAGAGTACTTTATTTCCTCTAATAATAGTAATAGTTAGCATTTATATAGCTCTTTATGGTTTGCAAAGAGCTTTACATATATTATCTCATTTGAGCCTCACAACAATTATATAAGGTAGATTCTATCCCCAGCATCTGACACTATAAGTTAGGTGCTTAATAAATGTTGACAAAAATGAACCTTTCATCCTTCTCCCTCCTTCTTCTGAAAATGTGCTTAATGAGGGCTGGTACATAGTGTAGACACTTTGGTTTCCATTCATTCACTGCTAAATAGCAATATGACCCTGGCCAAGTCAATTAACTTCTATTGCCTCACATTCCTTTTCAGGAAAATGGGAATAATAATAACTCCTACCTTCCAGGGTTGTTATAAGGATAAAATGAGTTAATATTTGTAAGGTGCTTTGTATACCTTATGTTTTTCGGAGACACACAAACACACAGACACATACACATCGCTATATATACAAATATATATATGTATATATATATATATATGAAAGCATAATACATACGCACATAGCAATATTCATATTGCTATATATGCTAGATGTTATGATGTTAATACTAGTGTTAATAAGCTATTGGTAGGCTTGAGATATATATGTGTGTATGCACATGTATAAATAAGTATGTATATATACATGTGTGTGTATTCTATACATGCATACTTACATTTTCCATATAATTTTGTTTGTCTCAGGTTTTAACATCATATGCACATTTGACCACAGGGTCTATACATATACAAATATGGCATATTGGATGCTTATGACATATTTATACTATAAAATACAAACATTTCATGTATATAAAGTACATTTCACAAATACAAATGCAATTAAATAATGAAAAAAACTTTTAGACTGTTAATATTGAGACAATGGAAGTCATGATGATGATGATGATGGTGATGATGATGGTGGTGGCAGTGAGGATGTAACAGTAGTGGTAGAACCCTGAAAAGAGCTCTGACTCTAGAGTCAAATAATCTGCATTCAAATACTGCCTCTGGCATTTATAACCTGTGTGACTGGGCTAATTTCTTAAATTCTCTGGACCTCAGTTTCTTCATCTGTAAAATGAGGAGTTTGGATTAGACCTGAACTCCCTTCTATGTCTAGACCTATGGTATCATAATGTCAGTGATTGCAGATTTCTGATTTCAGTGATTCTAATGCTAATTCATATTCTTATATGCTTTTTTGAGTTCATTACACTATTAATGATCACTTTTCTAAAATTAAATTAATCCATTGTAGTATAGTGGTGAGCAAACCAAATTTGATATCAGAGAAGCCAGTATCAAATTCTAGTTCTGGTGTTCTTGCTCCTTATGTGACTTTTAAGGAAGTCACTTCCCATTTCTGGGTCTCAGTTTCTCCTTGTCTAAAATGAGATGGTTGTCTCTAAATTGTCATTTAGATATGATCTTAAAATAACATAATAATCATTTAAATTTCCTAGAAGCCAAGTTTTTTTCTAGGAATAATGTATATGTATATGTATATGTATGTGTGTATATACACATATATATACACATATACATATATACATATATATGCACGTATGTATATCATGGTTAATTTTTAAAAATAAAACCATAAAAGCATACCTTCATATGGGAACACAAATTCAATTTGGTTTCTATGTGTGTCACAAGGAAATAAATGTTGGCTTAGAAAATCTATGCTAATGTAATCATAACCACACTGAAGGGAACTCTTGGATTAGGGAATGATGAATTGTGATTGGAGTGCAAAATTGTGAAAATAAGGAAGAAAATTACCTAAAGAGGAATTCACCCCCTCTTTAAATAAATCCTAGCCACAACCTTACTTAATCATGATTTTTATTACTAGTAACACTTTAACACTGCATCAGCAACTTTCATATTACACAGCTGAATTTATTATATGAGATCTTATATGTATTCTGAAGATCACCAAGACAGCATGACAGTTTTGTCAGCCTTTCCTATAAGCAAGACATGTATTTTCAAATGCTGACAATAATTGTGTAGTAACTACTTCACCTTAAGTAGAAATTCCCACTAAAAATAAAAAAATAATATTTTAAATTACCTAAATATTTAATTTTGATTAAATTTAAAATACACACAAACACACACACATATATATATATACATATGTATATATATATGTATATATATATGTATATATATATGTATATATATATGTATATATATATTCTTATTTAAATGATATGGAACAAGAATGCAGAAATTAATCAAAATAATTTATACTAGTTTCAAAAATTTCTTTTTTGGGGGGAGTGTCATTTCCCAGAATACCTGGGATATTATTATGCACATAACCAAGTCCTGAATCAAAACTTTGCTATTTTACTTAATTACCTCACTCTTAAGCTATATTATATTCTATTTGATAGAGATATTGGTAATATGCTTCAATCTTCTTACACCTATGATTCATCTTTCCATTGCCCTTGGAAAACCTGAGATTCCTATTGTATGACTTGCCCATATATAGAATTATAAGAAAAATGTTGGTTTTAAAAAAATAGAATATTGTGGTAATGCGCAGTTTGGGGTCACTGAAAATGTATGGCCACTTGTCAAAATCTAGCTCAATCTCTTCTTCCTATTCATTTATGTATCTAGCTCATATTCTTGCTACTGTCTCTGCCCAAGTTATAATTTACTGATGGAGACAAAACAACGCACATGCATGCATGTGCACACACAAATACACCATATCTATCTATCTATTTATGTGTCTATATGTCTATGTACATATGTATGCATGTATGTATGTATGTATGGATGAATATTTGTATCGATAGATAGATAGATAGATATATAGATAGATAGATAGATAGACAGATAGATAGATAGATAGATAGATAGATAGATAGATAGATAGATAGACAGACAGACAGTAGGCCAATATGAGCACGTATTGTAATCAAAGCAATATGCAGTTCTGTGCATTTCAGTTTGAGGTTTGATGGTTGAGTTAATCTGTTTTGAAAGACCATGTGATATTCTGGAGCTTGGCATCATCAGCATCTTTTTAGCCATGAAGAGGAGCATATAAAGAAATTCTTCATTCACTGCAGAAGCCTACTTTTGCCAACCACTTTAGATTACTATATGATCTTAATATATCTATGAAAGACCACACACATATATTACTCACATATGTGTTTGTAAATATATATATATGTGTGTGTGTGTGTGTGTGTGTGTGTGTGTATACATATATATGTGTGTGCGTTTGTTTGTCTTATACACACAGTTGTGATTTTATAGTATTTCTATTTCTCTGAGTTGTCCAGCAACTTTTCCTAATTCAGGAAAAAAAATGTGAAAATATGCTTTTCACCTTTGATTGTTTTCATCAAGGATACTCATGACATAATGATGTCATAGGTATGACATAGCTTATGGGTTACTAGTACTTTATAAGTCTGTGGCCCTTCATTAAACATACTATTTGTGATCATTTCCATTCTTTTGGAATCGATTTCTTATCTGGAAAATATCTCTAAACGATTCCAATTTTATGGAATTCAAAAAATATTAGATTTTGTCAACATATCCCTATAAGCCTTGGAAGATTTCTTTTTGGGAGTTGGTGGAAATGACTTAATAGAAAATGAGAGGTAAAGGGGAAAAGAGCATTAACAGATAAAAGAAGGCACCTCCCCGTACTTCTTTACAATGGTGGAGAACTCTGAGTAAGGAAGAATACATTCAATGTCAAATATTTTGTATATTGTTTAGCTTTTCTACATTGTATTTTACATTTTTTTTTCTTTTTTATAATGACTCATTGTCTGGAACAGGCAGGAGAGAGCAGTGTGCAAAGGAATGTGTGTGGTGTAAAAAACAAAATACACTAATAAAATATTGTTAAAAGCATCATAAATCATTTTTGCAACTCAGAAAAAGGGCACATAAATTTACCCAAAGAGAAGAACAATTATATTGTTACATGTTTAATTTTAATACATCATATTTCTACTAGTGTATATGATAATCAGTTTTTCTCGCAAGTATTTTTCTTATTTTTCATGAAGAACAGGTCATTTCAGACTGTAGTCATTTACTGTTTTTACGGGATTACTAAACTAATTGATGAAAGAAATGCTGTAAATAAAGTATACCATGAGTTGTACTAGGAAGTATTTTAACAATCACTCTCCAAAACAACCAAAGATGCATTCAAGACCCACTTTTAAAATTAAATTTGCACTAGTAACATTTTTTGCCATCACTTCCTTAAGTCTTGACAAGCAATAAAACAGCAAATCAAAACCTGATATGTAATGTTTGCCAATTTTTTAGTTGTCAATGCTCACACTGAAAATTTGATAGGGCACCTAGGTGGCACAGCGGACAGAGTCAGGAAGACTCATCATTGTGAGTTCCAATTTCAGACACTTAGTAGCTGTATAGCAAGTAACTTAATTTTGTTTACCTCAGTTACCTCATGTATAAAAAAATATGGAGAAGGAAATGGAAAACCACTCTGATATCTTTGCCAAAAGAGCCCCAAATGGACAAGTCCATGGGGTTACAAAGAGTAGGACATGACTGGATGACTGATCAACAACAAGGCATTTAACACATTGGCTAACACACAGTAAGCACTTAATAAATTAATTATTCATTCATTCTACAATTCTGTTCTCTATTCACCCAGCTACTGATGGGATGCTTGGGTGCTTTGCTTAGACCCTAATTCTAATAGCCTCTGCTTGGGTGACTGTGCCCGAGCTCCAATATCAAAACCATATCCATTTCTAAAATCACATCTCTTTCCAGCTTCAAAACATTGGCCCTAGCAGTTTCTCTCTAGCAAAGCAGGACAGCATACCCTAGCAAAATACTTAATTCTGCTCTTAATACTGTAGACAGCTGAGCCTATCTACTCCCTGTGTACTAATAATTGGCTGTGTACTAGGGCATGACCATATTCACTAGTTATTGACCTTACTGATTTGTATTCCTAGATATAGTTAAATGTACACTCTCTTACATTTATTTTGTATAACAAGACATTTGATGGAAGCCACCTAGATATTCCCAGTCAGCCATCACCGCTAGTTAACTTAGTGACATTTCACAGTCAAAACCATACCCTTTAGTAGCCCCCATCTTGGGCTATTTCCCAGTGAACTCTAGGTAATACGCCTGTGCAGTAAATACAAAAAGCACATGTTCCTTTAAGAACTGACCACTCCTTAACCACATCTTAATCACTCCCTAATCCCACTCCAAAACACCTAATTGTCCCCAAAACCTTTTATAAAACCTTTACCTGCACACTAGAAGGTTGCAGGTTCCCTAAGAACTTTTGCCCGCTGCAAAGCATCATAAATCTTTGCCACCTTGACTTAAAGAATTCTTGAGATTGTGAATTTGTTCCAGATGCCCTGACCCTCTCCAGTACTCAGATCCTTGAAGGGCACTCCCCCTCAACCAGGAACTCCAGTCCTGGGAACTTTAGTTTTGGGATTCCCAAATCCCTGGTTTTTCCCCCTCAGCACTACCATAAGATTTCAGTCCCTGATCTCACCTGAAACAATGCAATCAATTTCCACTCTTGATATCCATCTTCTCCTCTATACAATTCCTCCTCCACGCAACTGTCAAGCTGACATTCCATTTCATCTCCTACCCCAGTGTCTTTGCACAGGCTATCCCACATATCTGGAATGTTCTCCCTTCTTACCTCCTGTAATCTACAGGGATGGGGGAAAGGGATTAATATATATTAACCCTTTACTATATTCCAGGCACTGTGCTCAGTGCTTTACAAATATAATCACCTTTAAACCTCACCACAACCATGTAAGAGTAAGTGCTACTAGCACCCCCATTTTACAGATGAGGAAACTGAAGCAGACAGTGATTTTTTTCCCCTAGGGTTACACAGCTTAGTAAATATTTGAGTTCTAATTTGAACTGTTTTTTTTAATCCTAGCCCCCAGCCTCTACTATCTTCTTACAAGTGTGAGCTCTTTTAGGAAGACTTGCCTGATTCCCCACTTGGTTTTACATATTTCTGGAAATTATGTTGCATGCCTTGTGTATATACTTTGTATGTATGCCTCTGTATATGTGTTATTTAATTCTAGTAGAATGTAAATTGCTTGAAAGCAAGGACTGTTTAGCTTTTGTCTTTGTACCTCTGGTGCCTAGAACAATGATTAGTATATAGTAGACACTTAATAAATATCCAGGGCCTTAAAATACAGCCCAACATTCAATATAATCCACACCTGCACTGTTAGAACACTGTTGGACTTACAGACAAATAAACATGTTCTTTAAAATAGCCCTTATTTCCCCCAAAACAACTTTTTTATTCTATTGTGAATTCACAGTTTTCAAAAAGGTGAGCTGGGAACAAACCAGGGGGCTGGGTGAAGCAACCTGTGTCTTAAAATCATTTGTAAGCCGTGAATTCTTTCAATTTGGTCATTTCTAAAAATGTGAGTGAAAGTGCGACATGATAGGAGTTCAGCCTTAGGGAAAAGCAATCTCATTAATTTTATTAATTGGAAAGACTAAAGAAGATTTATTATTTTAGAAATAAAAGATGAACAAGGGGGAAAAAGAGCTCAAAAGTGTGATCATCAAGTCACAATGAGCTTAGAAATCAGATTAATTCAGCAGCTTTGAGGAAACCATTATTGATAATTCTAGTTTTGGTAATCAAGCAGATTATCAAAATATTGGAATAATGATCATTGTTATTTTACTGCAAATGAGTTATTATTCTAACTTTGATCCCTATAAAAACTTACACACAACTAAAAATGGCAGATTCAAGATATCAAAACTTGTGGGAATTTAAAAGGTATACAATTTATCCAACATCAGACTCAAATGCCTACATTAATTTGGCCAAGCATTATACCGGAGAAGAGTATGCCAAATTTACAATGGAGACAAAACAAGTAAATGCATTATATAAAACCTTAGTCATAGATATAAAACTGCTTAGAGACCTGTTATTTTAGATATTATTATATGTAAGGTTATATAGTAATATCATTATAAAGTATAATATTCTAATGTGTAATACTATGTAATATAATAATGTTATTCAATATGCATATTTCATAATGATAATGTTATAATGTTAATGATAATATTAATGACAATAATAGCTAACACTTATATAGCACTTTAAGGTTTGCAAAGCACTTCTCATGTTATCCTCACAATTACCCTGGGAAGTAGGTGCTATTATTCCCCCTATTTTACAGATGAGGAAAGAGAAATGTCAAAGTCAAGTGACTTATCCATGGTCACATAAATAGTAAGTAGCTAAGGTCATATTTGAACAAAGAACTCCCTGCCTCCAGGTCCAATATTCTTATGTAATATACCATCTAGCCATCTGAATTAAGAAACTTAGATCCAGAGATGTGAAGATAGCTGATAGATCTGAGATTAAAATGAAGTTTTTTTGTTTTATTTTGTTTTGTTTTTTTTTAGTATTGCTGTTCAGCCTTCTTTCTATAGCTGCACTGGTATTGAAAGGTTTGCTATAACAATTCAGAATAAAGTGTTCAATCTCAATACTCATCTGCAGTTGTAATTGTGGTTCAGTTATTTCATTTGGCTCTTTGTGACTCCTTCTGGGCAAAGAACCTAGAGTGGTTTGTCATGTCCTTCTCTACCTCATTTTACAGATGAGGAAAATGAGGCAAACTGGGTTAAGTGACTTGCCCAGGGTCACGCAGCCAGTAAGTGAAGCTGTATATGAGTTCAGGTCTTCCTAGCGTCAGGCCTGGCACTCTATCCACTATGCTACCTAGCCGTCCCAATAATTGTCCAGGTATAAATTAAGACTGCTTTGTTGATTAGTTGCTGAGAAGGTGCCTCTACACTGATAGAGGGAAATTCTTCACCTGTCTATTCCATCCCAACAAAATCACAGGTTCAGCACATCTCCTTATTCTTTGATAAAAAAATGCGGGTGATACATATAGCAACAAGTCTAATTGAATACATGTTTACCTCCATATATAATGGCTCTATAACACATAGCTATCTGGAGATGTGTTATGGCACAGTAAAAGGAATTTCAGCTTAAGAGGTAGAGGACTTCAGTTTGAACTCCAACTCTGTCATTTGCTTCCTTGTTGACCTCCTCAGGAAAGTCATTTCATCTCTCTGTGTGACTCATTTTCTCATTTGCACAGTAAGAAATTGATATTTGATGACTTCTGAGAGCTTTACCAGCTTTAAATCAATGATTCTAAATACAGGCATTCCCCAGAGACATCCCACATACAGTTCCAGACCACCTCAACAAAACAAATATCTCAAGATGAGTCATACAATTATTTTTGCTTCTCAGGGTATCTAAAAGTTATGTTTATCCTATACTGCAGTCTATTAAGTACACAATAGTATTATATCTAAAATTAACAAATGTAAATACCTTAATTAAAAATACTTTCTGGCTAAAAATGTTAACCATCATCTGAACCTTCAGCGAGTCATAATCTTTTTGATGGTGGAGGGTCTATCTCAATGTTGATGGCTGCTTGGATGGATCAGGGTGGTGATTGCTGAAGGTTAGGGTGGCTGTGTCAATTTCTTAAAATAAGATCACAATTGAATCCTCCTTTCATTTGAACATTTACATCCATTTTAAGGTTATTAATTGGCCTAATTTAATATTGTTGTGTTTCAGGGAATAGAGAAGGCCTGAGGAGAGGGCCAGAGATGGAGGAGTGGTTGATATGTGGGACAGTCAAATATATTTGTAAAGATATGTGTATATATGTGTATGAACTTCATAGTCATCAACAAAAAAAAAAAGATACACTTCAATAAACATAGAACATAAGGAATAAAAATTTAAACCAAAGATTGTCCTTTAATAGGGAAGAACCAAATTAATGAACGTTTTTATTTTTAAATGAAGAAAACGACTTTATTTTTTGTCCCCTTCCAGGCCTACACTAAGTTGCTGTGAATTATACCAAGAGGCATATTAGTTTTGCTATGATGTTATGCCAGCAATTAGCATTAAATTAGTCTTGAAAAGAAATAAACACAATTCTACTTTTCTTGTCTCTAACCAGAGTCTCTGGCCTATTACATAGGCATAGGAAGATCACGGAGCATTTTTAGAAATGTTTGAGCTTATTAAAAAATATCATAGGACAATTTCTTTTTTTCCTATTTTATAATTAAGATTTTTTATTTTTAGTTCACAATGTTCTGTTCCACATAATTTTGAGTTCCAGATTTTCTTCCCCTCTTCCCCTCTCCCTCATCAAGATGGTATAGAATTCAATATATCTTCTACATATAACTTCACATTGAACTTATTTACACAATAGTCAAGTTGTAAAGAGGAATTATGACCAATGGAATGGATCAGGAGAAAGAAGAAACAAAACCAAAAAAAACCAAAAATAAACAAAAGAAAAAAAAAAACAAAGGGAAAACAAAAAAGGAGAGTGAACAGTGTCCCTCACTCTGCATTCATACTTCATAGTTCTTTTTCTGGATATAGATAACTCTCTCCATCATGAGTCCTTTGGAGTTGTCTTTGCACCTTGCATTGCTGAGAAGAGCAAAGTCTATTAGGGATTAATATACCTTTTCTTGTTTTTGGAGGGGGGGAAGGCAGGGCAATTGGGGTTAAGTGACTTGCCCGAGGTCACACAGCTAGTGTGTCAAGTGTCTGAGGCTGGATTTGAACTCAGGTCCTCCTGACTCCAGGGCCAGTGCTCTACTCATTGCACCACCTAGCTTCCCCAATAGGACAATTTCATTTGAAGTTTCAGTTATTCTCACACACACCCCTTTGCCCCTTGCCCTGCACTCCTAATTGGCATCATAATTTCCTACCTCCCTTCAATGATTAAGGATGGAACAAGATCAAGAAGAGAGAAAATAATTTCAATGTTTACAAAATTCTTTAGCAGTGGCTTCAATTCATTCATATCTTGTCCTCAGTCTTGTCTTATGGCTAACAAAGGATCCTCTTCACATCTGAAGAAGGTAACTTTTTTTTACCCTTTGCATCAAAGCAATGGCAGAATCAGAGAATCATAGATGTGGATCTGGCATAGACCTCAGAACTTTTTTCTATTCCAGTCCCCTCATTTTACAGACAGGTTCATTGAAGTCCAGAGACTAAGTGACTTGTCCAAGGTCATACCAGCAATGTGTCAAAGGTAGGATTTGAATCCATCTCCTCTGACTCCCATCAATGGCCTTTTTCATTGCAACATACTGCCTCCCTATAACCGAATGCAACACTTCTCTCAATAGACTAATTAAGTCTTACTAAATGGGGAGTAGGAACACACGAAGTTTGAGTGCAAACAGTGCCAAGGAAAATATGTTTTAAAAAAAGGGTGGCCTTTGAAGACATGCAGCAAAGTACTTTGAAGTACACCTGCAAACTTCCAGATCAGAAATATCCCACCCAATAATAGCTATAGTCATTAGAAATGTTTCAAAAGTTTCTATTTATTAAGAATTTGTCAGAAAATGTGGGATGTAAATTCTATCTGTATCTTAGGACTCCCACAATAAACTTGCTTCTTTTCTAATCATTGTAGCACCCTGGTATTTACACTAATAACAGCGTGCACGTGTTGCAAACATTTATTATGATGGATAAGAAAGTGTTCTTCACAAAATAATTAATCTCCTGAAAAAGAGGATTACGGAAAAATACACCCTATGATTACAAGCCCATAAAAATATATTTTGGGCATGTCTATAGTCTATTAATCATATCTATCTAAATCTTACTGTGCAATTTTCTTGCTTATCAGGAAAGATAGTTAAGATGCTATGATTAGACTACCGGATGGTGATATATAATTTATATTCTGGGAAAGAATACTACCCAGTTGAGAACATTTCTCTTTTATTATATTTTCAATCAATGTTAATATCACTAAAGTGGATTGTTTTTTTCTCCCTAAAAAGAAGCATAGTTTTGGTTTGGGTACCTGAAGGACAGGAATATACATCGTAAATGTAAACTATGGGGTGGTTGAGAGTGGAGTCAGTTGAAAAATCATCGATAGCGTATTGGCAGGCTTGGAGTGTTTGAGTACTCTACTTGGTTTGAGGGGGAAAAAAGCTAGAAGTCATGTTGAGAATTTAATTAACAGCTGACTGTTGACTTTTTTCTCTATCTCACATTCAGGAGCCTCAGAAGATTGAAATGACATGTCTTGCCCTATTCCTTTGTTGCTTGATGTTGTTTTTTCATCACCCTTTTTTAGAGTCAGGAGTATTTTCATTTTGTTTCTACCAGAAGGCAAAAGTGATGTGGCTATTCGCCCCTTAACTTTTAACTTCAGCCTAGTTTACCAACTTGACTCTGACTTCTTCCTGCACACTCTGGGCCTACTTCTCACCTCATCCAGGGAGCATATAAGGAGTCTCTAATTTATAAGAGGTTTTTTCCGTATAAAAGTTATTTTTCCTGATGAGTCTTATTATTGCCACTGTCATGTCATGCCAATAGTTTTGTCTGTCCTATGTCATCCAGTGTCTCTGGTCCTGGAGTCTGTCTATTCTGAGTTTGAGTGCTGATCACATTGTTCAGCCCCTTTAGGCCTGAGGCCTGGCCTCCTTTTCCAACCCCCCACCCATATTTTCCCTCATTTTTCTCTGATCCCTCTTGCTCTAATGATCCTTTTTGAGAAACTTTGAGGATCTTCCCCTCCCAGATTGATTTTTTTTTGTGAAGACAAACTAGACCATCTATTGCCTTGATTCTTACCTGGCTTTTAACTAACGAATTAGCATTGCCTCAGACAAACTGAGACCTGGGAAAGACCTTAGCTCAAAAGGCTAAGGGCTCCCACTGCATCTTGGGCCATCACCAGTCATCTTGACCTACGTCTTGCTACTAGAGTCCCATGACTCTGGAGAAGGGAGTGAGCGGGATGACTCCGAACAGCCCTGCCTCACTTAAATCCAAGTCACTTGCAAATCATCACCTGGCTGATATGACTGGTCCTCTTCAAGGACATAGGACAAATGACCACAACAACGATCCATCTGAACTTTGTTCCATTGCTCTTTGCTTCTCTGCCTTTGGTGATATCCTGGAACTTTAGATTCAATGTGTCTACTTCAGGGTTTCTTAACCTATTTTGTTTATGCTATGAATTACTCTGATAGTCAAATAAAGTCCATGGAACCCTTCTCAGAATAAGGTTTTTAAATGAGTAAAGATGGCATGCATAAGATTATGAAGGAAACCAAAGTTCAATAAAAAGAAGGATCAATTTTTTCACATCCTAGCTGACAGAACCCTGTTTAAGAATCCATGGTCTCCTTAGACCTCTACTATCCACCTAATCAATCAGTCAATATATATTTACTAAGCACATACTACATGTCAGACACTGTGTTAAATGTTAGGGACAAGCACTGGGACTGTACCTCTGATTTTCTTGTTATAGGAAACTTCCTGGAAATCGAAAGTCCCTTTACCAATTCACATTGGCCCTTTCTCTGCTGAAAGTGGGTTGCCTAAAGTCATAAAGCCAGTATATGTCAGAAAAATATGTCATATTTCTTCTGGGAAGATACAAAACAAATGTCAAATACCACCTTCTACAAGAGGTCATTCTTGTTTAACCTGACACATGTTCCTCATCTTTTAACTTTTTTTTATTATTGTCATTCTATTTCATCTCCAACTCTTTGTGACCCCATTTTTGGGAGTTTTCTTTGCAAAGATAGTAGAGTGTTTATCATTTCTTTTTGTAACTCCTTTTGACAGACGAGGAGCCAAAGCAAACAGAGTAAAGTGACTTGTCTAGGGTCACAAAGCTAGTAAGCATCTGAGGCTGGATTTGAACTCATGAAGATGAGTCTTGCTGATTCCAAATCCAGTATGCTATCCACAGTACCATCTAGCTCCCCCTGGTAGAGTTACATTTCTTCTAATGTGTGTATACATATGTGTGTGTGCATATATATTTATATATTTAAATTTATTTGATATTTAAATATATTTATACATTTTGTATTTATTTTATATTTAAATATGTATATATCTTATGCACTCTTGGATTATAACTCCTCTAGTGAAGGGTATGTTTCTGTTGCTTTTGTCTTTCTTTGTATCCTCAGTGCTCTTCACAGACAGTGCCTGATCAATAGTAATTACATAATGAATGCTTACCGATAGATAAATTGAGTAGGTGAAACAGTTTGTTCTTTCAAAGATGACTTGTATATAAAAGGTATAAGAAGAGGACTACACATAAAACCACCAATCTCTATTCTATACAGCTTGGTATGAGAGGCAATGTGACCTACTGAATAGAGAGAAGACTTTGAATCCAGGAGTACCTGGGTTCATGTTCTGCTTTTGATATATATTGACTTAATTTGTCAGTTTCATAAACATATGATCTAAGCTTTTTGTGGACTTTTTCTATCTACGCCTCAGCTGTATTCTCACTTTGGAGATGTTAATCACTGCATTTTACTCCCCTAGATGATTTTCTCACTGCGTTCTCCTTTTGAGGAAAAACCAATGGCAGCTCAGTTCTTCTCTCTCAAGACTTTTCCACTTGCACAGTCCCTCCCCTTTTTATCTCCTTTTTGTATGGTTGTTTTTCCTTCTCCATGAGAACATAAGCTCCACCAGGACAGGGGATGTCTTTCTTTTTGCTTGTATTTGTGTTTCCAGTGCTTAGCACAATGCCTGGCACACATGATGCCCTTGAAAAAATGCTTTATCTAATCTTCAAATAAGTTATTAATAAAAAAAAGTTTAACAGTACAAGGCAAAAAGGACAGAGTACCATGTCACAGGACTCACCCTTCCTTACATATTGTCATAATTCATTAATCACTAATTTATGTGTTCTTATCATTCATTCAATTCTTAATTGATCTTAATATATCATTAGCCCATATAACTCCATCTTATCCATGAGGAACTTTTGAAATACAGCTGACAAAAGCTATATGGAAATTAAAGTACATGTTGTCTATAGATTCATTTTTTCAACTTCCTCTAAGTCATGTCTCAAGAAATTCTATCCAAAAAATTAAGTTACTGTGTCAATGTAATTCTTGATTAATTCATGGTGGTTTTGTAATGACCACTGCTTCTCTAAGTCTTCACAAACCAACTTTTTAACAATGCTTTCTAATATTTCATCAAGAATGTATTCAAGTTCATTGTTAATACATTTGACAAAATGCATTTTTCACCTTTTGAAAATTGGCCTAAAACCATTTTTGTGGCATTTTTCCCACATGATACAAATATAAAAATATATGTGTACATGTACACATATATACATCTATATATGTCACCAATAATAGTTTAGCAGTCACATTTTATTTGTGGTGATGATAATAACAATGTAAATACCACCACAGCAAATACTCAGAATCTATAAGCCATAAGGACTGAAAAGTTTCTAAAATTCAGAAATCCAGAAAAAGACATTTAAAATGTAGGGAAAAGATGAAATTTATGCCACCCCACCCACCATCCTGTATCCCTCTAGAATTGACTCAAAGATACTCTCAATGAGTCTACAGAGTATAAACTTATTTCCCAGTACTTTTATTCAATTAAAAAATGCAATTATTTTGTCCATCTGTGAAACAATCACTTAATATTTAATTCAAAATAATGATAGAAACTTGTCATGGGACTGTTTCTATCTGAAC
The DNA here is from genome assembly GCF_011100635.1 of Trichosurus vulpecula. Classification (NCBI taxonomy): domain Eukaryota; kingdom Metazoa; phylum Chordata; class Mammalia; order Diprotodontia; family Phalangeridae; genus Trichosurus; species Trichosurus vulpecula. The sequence continues at coordinate 229,378,811 of NC_050577.1, read as the reverse complement.
CCCTTTGAAAGAAATAAATGTTAATAATTGAATAATAAAAGACCTCTCATTTCTATAACATTTTGAGAGTTACAAAGTATTTTCCTCATATCATTCTTGTGAGTGATGAACCTAGCAATGTAATATTGGCTTGACCACAATCACAAAACCAATACATGTTGGAGTTAGGGTTCAAACCCAGCCTGCTTGATAATATCCAACATTCTTTCTACTATAGCATGAATTATTTCAATCTGTGGGAGCTGGGAAATTGAACTTGCTAGTTTCTCTACTGCCATGTCTTCACTTATTTTAAGACTTAAAATTCTTCCTGATATAGTTGTATAAAAATAGACTCTCCTAGTTGTATGTTTGTATATTGAGTATTTCTCCCTTAAGATTTCTACTGGGCAACTAGTTGTCATTAAAGAAACTTAACTTTCTTTGTTTCTGATCATTTCCCCCATTTTTCAAGGTCATTTGGAAATATAATGCTGATCTCCAGGTTCTAGCCACCTTCCACGATATGCTGTCATCTGGAAAATTAAGACCTACACATTTTAGTTCATTTTATATGTCTCTGTTTTATAGATTGGAATCTGGTCCAGGGAGACTGAACAGAATCACATCACTCTGTTCTTTATTTCTATGCAAATGGAGTTAAGAAAATCAGTAAAAAATGCACACAAACCTTGGATAAGTTTGTGTTTAAAACTTCCACAATTTACAAAATGTTTTCAACACTTTTGCTTTTGGTGAGGTGAGGTGCCTTAAGAGAGAAACATAGTTACAGGGCCTTGAGCACCTGTGTCCAAGTCTTGTCTTTGGCACCTAAGGCCTGCATAACCCCTGGACATGACACTTAACTTTTCATTGTTATGGGCCACCGTCTACTCTGCAATCCTATAAGCAGAATCTTCATTGAGAGTTCCCTAGAGCAATGAAATTTTGAGTCTAATCCAAAGAAAACTTCTAATGTTAGCAGTCATTTTAAATATAACAGGACTTTTTTGACCATCAAGCTACTAATGGTTTTCTACTATATACAAAGAGAAGACAGTACATGTAAAAGAAAAGAAAAGATGGAAATATTCCTAAGAGGGGAGATTTGTGAACTGACTCCCTGATAACAATAAGTAAAAAATACTTGTTGGAAATATCATAAAAATTTTGTCTGTTTGAAATGAATCCAGCAATGACATAAATGGTAAACATAATCTTTATATGACAAATAGCAATTTAAACTCTTGACATGGAGGGGTGTATGTGTGTGTGTGGGCGGAGAGTGGTGTGGGTATGTGCAGCAATGCCACTTTTCTCATAATAAGTAGTTATTCTTCTCCCATCCAATTTTCTAAGCCCCAGAGAATTATCATGCAATGTAAAAAAAAAAATCAGAAAAGAGGGGCTATCCCCTCAAATCACTATCAAATTTTCAATGTGACACATAAGTCTGGATTTTATACTACCCATTTTACCTGTTGATTTATTTATTCAACAGCCTTTTCTCTTTTTACAAGATATTTTTATACAATAGTTTTTCACTGTGATGTGTTTCTTCTATTAGGGATTCTCTAACATAGAACAAACTTTTTTTAATATTTAATTTATTTATTTTCAGTTTTCAACATTCATTTTCATAAGTTTTAAATTTTCTCCCCCTCCCTTTCCAAGATGGCATGCAATCCAATGTGTGCTCTACACATACATCCCTATTAAATACATATTCATATTAGTCATGTTGCACAGAAGAATTATAATGAACAGGAAAAACCATGGAAAGAAAACAAAAGAGAAAAGCATCTGCGTCACTCTGCATTCTGACTCCGTCATTCTTTCTCTGGCATTTTCCATCATGAGTCCTTTGGAAAAGTTTTAAGTCCTTGAATTGCTGAGAAGGGCTGTCTATCAAAATCAGTCCTCACACAGTGTGGCTATTACTGCGTACAATGGAACAAACCCATTTAAATTTCCTGAGCCATAAATAGCATTCTTCCACTTAGAGGTAGGTATACATGGGGAGCAATTATCAAAATATTTGCAGCATACCAGCAAATGCATAAAATGCACCATTTTAATCTGTTTACTTTAAGGTGTACTTTTCATTGGAACATAGATTTATAGTGGTGCATGATCTCAGAGGCCAATTACTCCATCCCCTTCCTTTTATAGGTGAGAAAACTGAGGTCCCGAGGAAATTAAGTGATTTGTCCAGAATCACATAAGTATTAAATATCAGAGGCAGCATCTGAATCCAGACCTTCTCACTCTAATATCTACTCTTCCTTGATTTTGCCACACTTTATCTCTGTCAGCATTATATCACATACTTAATAATAATAGCTCACATTTATAAATGTGACATGCAACCCAAGTGTCTTCCTACACACAAAGGACTCTAGATCTAAGCTGCCACAGATCTAGCTTCATGGAAGAGAAAGGAGTTGACCTCAGAGAGGGGACCAAGTTTTATACTCTTTTTTGGGATAATTGACCTATCCCAGAACAAAACTCCAGGTTTTGACTTGGAATTTCTATTGGTAAATTGTCTCATGTAAGCATTACACAAATTTTGTGAGATAGGTATTATTTGTTCCTTCATTTTATTGATGGAAATAAGGAAACTGAGCTCTAAATGATCAAATGGTTTGCCCAGGATAACATAACTAGTTACATAGCCTGAGGAAGGATTGGAAGCCAGGCCTTTCTGATTCTAAGTCCAATACACTAGAAACCATATCACACTACTCACCACATTCAAGAAAGAATGTATATAGAAGTTTACGTACATACATTATATGCACATATACATATAAATATAAGTATGTATATATGATCTATATATCGGCATGTTTACCATGCTGTCATGATATCATATATGCTGAATTCTATTATATCCTACTGACACAAACTTGGTTATTTTATTAAATGAAGCTAGAAAGTACATTTGATTATAATTCAATAGTCAGGAACTGACTGGTTACCAAAATGTGACTCATTTCAAATCTGCTCTCTGTGTGTCCTCAGAAAGGCTGGTTGGATCAAAGGTTAAAAGAAAACTAGCACCTTTTAATTAGGTCTAAATAAGCAATTCTCTTCCATGCTGTTATTCCAAGAAATAGAAGCATAAATTTAGGATGATAACAAAATATTCCCCGTTTTTTCTGAAAAGCATTTTTCCCCTTCAATGTAACAATTTGATGCATATTTAACATTTATTGAGTATCTACAATGTGTGGGACATTGAGTGTCTGGGGGATATGTAGGGTTTCCTTTTCTTGTAATGGTGTTACCAAAGAGCTTAAAATCTACTCTGTGCAGATCTAAATAACCATAATTCAAAGCAGGTAGTGATGACGCATTGGGAGATTGGGGCAACTAGACATCCAATTAACTCAAAGAGAATTTGAAGAAGGGAAGATCACTTTATTTTTTTTAAGAATTTGAGATGGGATGTAAAGTCAGAATCTTTATTCTCCAGTTGAATAGTACATGTGCTGCTTATTCCTTATCATAAAATAGCCTAAAATGATAGAATATATGTAACCCTGAATAAATAGCATAATATAGTATTAATTGGAAATCACACTGCCATTTCCCTTTTAACCCTGCTGCCCTCCAACTGATATAAAATACATTGTAGAAGGGTAAGTCTCATAAAATGAGGTTTCTAAATGCATATAAGGGTAGTAGATCAAAGCAATAATTAATTAACAATAGTCACTCAAAAGCTGAAAGAAACAACTGTTATTCATCTGAAAGGGTACATATATTTAATGCCTTATTTCCTATCACATAAACTTGTATTCTACAATCACATCAGGCAGGTTGGAAGGATTCAGTGGATCAGGAGAGACCTATTTAACCCCCTAATAGAGAGAGATTAAAGAAATCTCCTCAAATCTAATGATAATCTGGAAGCTGATGAAAATTAGATCCTTCAAATCTGAGATGGTTTTAGGTTTCCCTATTACTCCAAGCACAATTAAGTGCCTCCTATGTTCCAAATACCACACTATATAGGGAATATAAAGACCAAACCAAAATATTGCTTGCCCTCAAGGGGCTTGCACTCTAGCAAGTAAAATGCACAATATGCAGAATGTAAATTGTACAAAAATGTCCATATAAAGGGAAATACTAAGTATGTAAAAGATCAATACAATGTAGTTCTGGAGGATGAGAGCAGTAAAAGCTGGTGAATGAAGAAAGGAATAACATGCAGACCTATTTGGATGGATTGCATAGTGCACAAAGGGGTACAATATGCAATAAGCCTGACTGGGCTAGATTGAATTTTAGGGAATCATTAATTTCTATTTGAGCCAGATTGTGTGGGCTTTTAAATGTCAAACTAGGGTCAGTAGGAAACCATTGCAGTTCTTTGAAAAAGGGAATAACATGGACAGGACCTATGTTTTAAGACTATCACTGTAGCAATTCCTTTTTGATATATGTATGTATATGGAATGTACCTATGATTTTCTTGGTATAGGGAGCTTAGAGTGAAGAAATTCCCTATAAAAATGAAGATTGGCATCATCTCTGTAACTTATCATCTCAGAGAATTGTCAAGAACACCCAGAGAATACCATGATTTGCTGATGGTTACATAGCCATTTATCAAAAAGGAAGGACTTGAATCCAGATCTCAGCCCTCTATCACTAGCTGCATGAGATAACAAATTCAACAAACATTTAGTAAATCCTTCCTTTGTACTTAGGAGTATGCTTGGTCCTGGGGATATAAAAATGAAAAGTGGCATAATCCTAGCCTCACCCAAAACTTACACTCTAATGATCTATTTGACATGTAAGCATGTGGTATATGACAATGTAAGGCAGAATGGAAAAAAGACAAATGCAAGAAAAATAATTATGATTGAATAATCAAGATGGATATGTGAAAGTTAGTTTTACCTCCACTGCCTATTTGACCTTTGTTTTTGTTGTTCAGTCATGTTCCCGTGTATGACCCCATTTGGGGTTTGCTTGGCAAACATACTGGTGAAGTTTGCCATTTCCTTCTCCAGCTCACTTTTTAGATGAGGAAACTGAGCCCAACAGGGTTAAGTGACTTGCCCGGGGTCACACTGCTAGTAAATGTCTGATGAACTCAAGTCTTCCTGACACTAGGCCCGGCATTCTATCCACTACATCACTGAACCTAAAAGATTATAGATTTTAGAGTTAGGACCAAATTGACAGATCATTTAATCCAAGGCCCTCACTTTATAGATGAGGAAACTGAAGCTTTAGAAAGTTAACAAGCATACCCAAGGTCACAAGTGGGGAAGAGCTAAGATTTAAACCTAGGACCTTCAGTTTTAAATATAATATTCTTTCCATTGTACTCCTCCTTGTTGATTTCTGTGGGGTTGTTTTCACCTGTGTTAAATGAGGAACTATGACTCACTGACTTCTGTGGTCTCTTCTGGCTCTGGATATAGGATGATGAAGGTACAATCACTGTCAGCTTGTGAAATCATTTTATAGGGATGGCGATATTCCGTATGAGTCATGAAGGAAGAGAAAAATAATCCTTGATAGGCTGTGGGACAGGACATTAGGCACTTGTCCAGTTTGTGATAGGAGTGTTGACTGTCTATGGTCGAAAGTACATTTTTCTTTTGAAAAAAAAAAAGTCTGTAAGCAGACGTTTCCTGGAAGAGACAGGGTTTTGCCATTCAGCTTCATCTAGATACCAAAGAACAGTATTTCTCTAAGGAAACCATGAATTCACTTAAAAGGATGATGATGTGAAGTGATTGAAAATCCTACTTATTTCTGTGGGCTGGAGTTTATGGGAGTAACTCAAGCACAGTGAGAGCTTTCTAGGGGGGAAAATGGAACTGAAAAATTGTTTATGTAGTAGTGGCCTGGTGGTAGAATCCGAAAGATTCCCCTAGCCATAGCACTAAAAATCCTCATCAGGGAGTGAAAATGTTGCATCTTTTCTGACTTTTTACAGGATATTCCCATCTTGTGGGATATTGCTAGAATATAAGGGATAGCTCCCAAGTATGGGAGACATACTCATTCCTACTCTGTGGTCCCACTGTGGCCACTGAGTTCTCAGCTGTGGTTCTCCCCACAAGCCAAGGTGGAATTATATTTGGCAAGAAAGCATACATTCTAGAATTATGGTGATTTGGATAATCCCACATAAAAGAATCCTAAATCATCCTTTTAAGAGAGAGGTTCTTAAATTTTTCTGTGTCCTGGAACATTGTGGCTGTCTAGTGGAGCTTACAGACACCTTCTCAGAATAATGTCTTAAAATTGAAGGAAATGCTAAATTGCAATTGTGCATTAGTGAAAATGAAGATGTAATTTTTTTTCCTATACAAGTTCATGAAACCTCTGAAATCTACCTGAGAATCCTGTAGATCCCAAGTTAAGAATGAACTTCTATTATGAGTGAATAAATGAAATGCAATTTACTTACCCTTCTGAGAATAATTCTCTTTTGCTTTGTATTGAAATTGATACTTTAGGAAACTAAAGTGAACAAATGACTAATTTTTTAAAAAATGTTGATTGCTTACTATGTTCTAGCCACTGTGTGAAGTACCAGGGGTACAAATATGAGCAAACAATACAACACTTGTCTTTGTGAAGTTTACTTTTTAAGAGAGGAATGCAATATGTATCAGGAAATGTTAGCCATGGAAGACTGTTTGGGGAGGGAAGTCGCAGGCTTGGGGACTGAAGTTAGATGTAAATAACTTGATTATTGTTCTTAAAGAGATGGAAGTGTTAGGGGAGAGACTGGTATGACAGAGAATCTTAGGATAATCCATATAGAGATGGGAAGGACCTCCAAGATCACTGAGTCCAACTACCTCATTTTCCAGAGGAGGAAAGTGAAGAGAGTTGAGGTGACTTCCCTGTGGTCACACAGATTGGAAGCATCAGAGCCAGGAAACAAATCCAGATCTGACTGACTCCACAATGGCTATACAGTAAAATGGTAAAGAATGACATATTCCCATACTTCAGTTCACTTCAGGAACAAACAGCACCTTTGCCCACAACAGAATTGTAAAATAGTCTGTCTTAAATTTAGCATCAGGAAGACCTGAGTTCAAACTTGTCTGATACTTATGAACTGTGTGACTCTGGTGAGTCACCGAAAGTCTCTTGTCCTCAGTTTTCTCATCTTTAAAGGGGAGACAATAATAACTACCAAAGTATTTTCAAGAATAAAATGATGTGGTAGAAGTGATTTGCAAAACTTCAAAGTGTTGTATCAATTTCAGTTATTATTATCAATTAATGGAAGATTGCTTTGGAAAAAAGGACCCCAAGAATTCTCATCCCTTGACTTGAGATTACCAACAAATGAACACATATATTAGACACATATAGCCCACACACACACACACACACACATAACAACCTGAATGATAAGTGGAAGATATGGTGCTACTTTTAATACAATGGCAAAGAGTCATTTTTTTAAATGAAAAGCATTATTCAAAAATTTTCAAAAAGGATTTTGACAAGCTAGAAAGATTTGTGGAAATTAAGAAGAATAAATTAAATGGGGATAAATGTAAATTTCTTAGATATGAGTTAGAATGTGAACTTCAAAGGCACAAGCTGTGGAACATATGGCTAAATAGAAATTTGCCTCAAAAAGAAATGTCAGGTTGCAGTGGATTACAAGCCTGATATGAGTCAACAGTCAGGAAATAGTGTTGCTCTTAGTAGGAGCTGAATAGTCATTGTCTGAATGAATGAGTGAATGAACAAATAAATAAGAAGGAAGGAAGGAAGGAAGGAAGGTAGGAATGAATGAAGGAAGGAAGGAAGGAAGAAAGGAAGGAAGGAAGGAAGAAAGGAAGGAAGGAAGGAAGGAAGGAAAATAGTCTGAAATGGGTGCAAATAAAAAAATTCCTCATGTAACCTTCAGCTGAAATGAGAGGCATTATTTCTAGGAACTAAGGAGATCCCTGTTCTCTTCTACTCTCCCAGATGATAATACAGTGAGTATTGTTTTCCATTCTGGAAGAGCAATGTTAAATTCAAGAGTGTGCAAAATACAGCAAACAGTATGGTGAATCTCCTCAGGATCATTCCATATGAAAATTTGTTGGAGGAACTGTGTTTGTTTAGAGGCTTTGGAGGGAAGGGAAGGGATGCTATATATTTTTGAGTCTTTAAAGGGATGTAAAATAAATATTAGAGTTGTTTAAATGGCTCTAGAGGTCAGAACTAGGAATTTTTAGAAATTGAAAAGAGGGAGATTTAAGCTTGATGTAATGGGGGCAGGGTATCAACTTTCCAGAAATCTGCATTACCCAATATGGGATGAGATGGCTCAATGGGACTTGGTTTTAGGTTAGACTAGGTAAGGGAAGAGGTTAAGAATATAGAAAAGGGCTCAAAAGTTCAACTTTGTGATTCAATGATTTTTGTGAGAATCAATTCAGACTGTAGTGGAAAGATCATTGGATCTCGAGTCTAAGACTCGGGTTTAAATCTCATATTGGATATTCACCACTTTTAAATTTTGGATACTACTTCTTTGGGCTACCATTTCCTTATATGAAAATCAAGGAGACTGAATTAGATGATGTTGAAAATTCCTTCTAGATATAAATCTATGATAGTATTTTTTAAGTTACAGCAGAGAATAAAAATAGAGTGATAATATAAGTATTCATGAAACAAAATTAGACTTTATGAAAGAAAGGACTCTTAAGAACTATCACCTTATGCTCTGGTTTTTGCTTAATACCTTAGTTATAATTATAATAAATGTGGAGCAATGGGAACTTTTTTTCTGAGGTTCAGACATAGAGGGTACATTACATGTAGAACTGCACCATGGAGTATGACTTTTCATGATCTTTCACTACCATGACCTAGCATGGCATCTAGAGTCACTACCTCTGGTACTGCACCCCTCACTTGTCTATTACCTACCTTTCCATTTCCTCCCAGAAGTAGAGCCTTGGAATTATGGCCTGAATTCTGCAGAGCAGGTTTGTTCCTCTATTGAGCTCACCCTACATTTGCAAATTTCTCACCACAATTCTTCTGGAACTTAATTCTTTTAATCATAATAACTGATTACCCAAATAATCCTGGGCTTGGCTTTGTTCTCCATTTTAGCCATTTCCCTCTAGGGAGAGAATACAGCCCTTCCTGAGGCTTTGTTCTTCTTTCCATTCCATTCTAACAAGGAGAATTGCTCTAACAGAAGATCCTGAACTACTCATAAAAATGATTTCCGTGAGGAGATTCTTTTCGTGGTTGTTTTTGGCCTTGATGTCTCACAGAAATATTACAAGTAGAATGAATGGTCTGGCAAAATAGCTGACAATTCCTAAGGGCTTAATGTATTCATTTCCAACCTGCAAGACAACACTTCACAAATAAAGTAATAACTACTTTCCAGTGGTTGCCCACTTATGAAGAGGTATCACAACAAGCAGGATCAATTTAAAAGGAAGGTGTCACTGAGGTAGAAAAAAATCAGAGTAGATATATAACACTGAGATAAAGGGTTTACTGATCCATCTTTTTTGGGAGGAGGGGGCTTTTTTTCCTATATCAATTATTTAAGTATATATAGGGAGGCAAAGTGAGGAACTGGAAAGAGTTAGATTTATAGTCAAAGTACGTAGGTTGAAATCTTTTGTTTTGCCATTAACTACCTAGGTGACTTTGGGAAAATCCCTCCACCACTCAAAGGTTCAGTTTCCTCACCTATTGATTAGTGGGATGGAATATAATGTCTTTTTGCTCTCAACTCTATGATCCTACAATCCTGTGGGAAATGTGACTCAAAAGATACTTTTCTATCTAATGCTACTATTTTGAAAACATTCTGTTTTCTGGAAAGTACTTCATTGTTTCTTTTAATCAAAAGACTGATTATCCAGGTGAAGAATTTGGAGGGCACAGTAACTCATGGGGAGCATGTACAATGTCATAAAGGAGTCGAAATCATCATGGATAGAGTCATTATTAACACCCATGAAATCATGGATGATTGAAATGGGTTTATGGATTTAAACCCTGGCATATGTTAAAATTATGACCTCAGTATTATAACTAATGGACCTAACATCCCTTTCTATGTATCTTAAAAAAAGTGAATATTCAGAGAACAGTAAATTACATGGCTAAGGTCCTGAATGTGCCTCACATATGGCCTACCCACAGCAAGTTTTCCTTGAAACTCTGATTTAATGCTTAGCTGTCTGGATTGGTGAGTCTATCCTTACCTGACCCACTCTACCTAGAAATCCACAGATCATACTTATCCACCTCTTAAGTGATTGAACTGAAAGTCAGGGTCTTTGCAGACATTTTGCATTTGCCATCACACACATCCTACATTTCCTGCTTTTCTACCTCTTGCTCTGAGAGCAACAGTAATTAGATCCACACAACATTTGCAATGAAAAGGGTAACCATAGACTCAAAAAAATGAATTGTATTTCCATTCACCATCCACATAACTCCTTAGATGATTTTTCCTTCCCTGGCAACCATTAGCCAACATATGATATCTCCTCTTATTAGGATACAAGCTCCTTGATTGTAAACATTGTCCCTCTATTTAGATTTATATCGCCAATGCCTGGTATATAGTATATATTCTGTTAATCATCCTTCATTCCTCCCTTCCTTCCTTTGTTTTTCTTTCTTGCTTTCTTTGTCCTTTTCTTTTCTTTTTTCTTTCTTGTTCTCTCTTTCTTCCTTTCCACATATTTCTCACATCTGTCCCCTTCTTTCCACTCTCACATCCACTACTTGAGTTCATTTATCCATGGGTGAATTATCTTTAGCTCCCAGAGACCATGTGGCAGGGAGTACATTATAGCCACACAGGAGAAACACATTCTCCTTTGAGCACCCCAATAGCCTGCTTCCCCAAGTGTTCTCTGCACCATGTTGGCCAGAGGCTAAATGGGATTTGACTTGTACCACTCTACAAACCAATTTATTTATTTATTTGTTTGTTTGCTTGCTTGCTTGCTTGCTTGCTTGTTTATTTATTCATTCATTCATCCATTCATTTATTTATGTAAAGTATTTCAACCTGATCCCCATAAGAAATGGAAGAGGTCAAAAGAACAGAAGAGAAAGAAATAGCCAAAGATCATGCAGATTTAAATCTGAAATTTAAATCAAAGGGTATGCTGCAGCCAATTCTAACCTTGGAGAGTCTATTGTTAAATTTTCAGTACGAACATTTATTCCTCAGAAATCTATAATTGCTTCAAATCAGGGCTTGGTTTTCTGTTTTTTTAATTGTCTAAATCAAATAAAGTGTTAATACGTTTTAAACTCAAAATTATATTGTGCATACATTTCTCTATTTTCTGGATAGAAAGTCCAGGTGTTAAAGAAACATTTAGCAGACTATTTCTGTATTGGAGTATTAACACAGCTCAAACTCAGTAGGAATGCACTAGAAGGCTGAGGGAATGAAGTCATCACTAGACTGGAGGCCTGGTGATTGTAGGCTAATGAAAATAATTAATAATAATAGCAATAATAACAACTGACATCTATATAGCCCTTTTAAGGTTTGCAAAGTGCTTTACATTAATTATCTCATTTGAGCCTCAAAATACCACTTCCTAAACATAACTCCTTTACCTCTAAGTCCAAAAGCCAAAGCACAGGAACTTAAAAAGGCAAAAGAATGCTCATGAGATTCATGTCCTTTTGACACTTTTTATTGGATTTATGTGCATAGCTGGCCCCATAAACATTTTATACACCTCAGAGAAACAGGCTGGATGTTTAGCACTTCAAATATTTCTTTTCATTTTATTTCTGATTTTAAAAGCCTGATGATGATAGATACTATTCCCTTTTTGTTCCCAAAATATACCTTATCATCAGAGGAGCTCAATTTTAAACTTCATCCTCTTTGAAAGAAATGCATAGAAAAATAGGGCCAGAGACAGGGGAAATAACCTAAAAATCTTAGAGAATTTATATTCACTCTTTCTCCTTCCCAAGGGAAAAACCAAAAGAAAAGCTTACCTCCTATATCTTCTTTCAGTCACCAGGGGAAAATTCACTCTCCCTCATTTTCCTCCATAAACTCTTTGGGGTTGGAAACAAATTAGGTGCTGACAAATCATCAATAACCAAATGGCAATAAATAGAAATGAGGGACTTCCAACAAAATTGTGCGTGCTACTCTTCTTTCTTACAAATGATACTAGTGACCCACAATGGCAGTTTCTTTCTTTCTTTCTCTTTCTTACTTTCTTTCTTTCTTTTTTCTTTCTCTTCCTTCCTTACTTCTTTTCTTTCTTTCTTTCTTTCTTTCTTTCTTTCTTTCTTTCTTTCTTTCTTTCTTTCTTCCTTCCTTCCTTCTTTCCTTCCTTCCTTCCTTCCTTCCTTCCTTCCTTCCTTCCTTCCTTCCTTCCTTCCTTCCTTCTGCTGATAATTCATATTCTCTTGCTTGCTTCAGTTTATATCCAATAGCATTCATTTGTGAGATAGCAGGCAGTATGGCAGAGGTGATAGAGTAGTTGCTTGCAATTAGGGTTCAGTTGAGAAAGGCTTCTTATATTTCAAATCCTGCCTCTGACATTTACTCTGTGATGTTAGGCAAATCACTTAACTTCTCAAAATCTTAGTTCACATATGTGTACAATGAAGGGGTTACAAATATCTCTAAAGCTACTTTCATCTCAAAGTTCATGATCTCGTGATGTTAGAGGTACCATCATGGTTAGGGAATTGAGCTCCTTATATGAGCATAACTTGTCCAAATATAGATCTTCCATACAATTATATCAAAATAGTCCCCTTTTCAGTAAAGGCGTAGAGTTGATTTGGATAGTATATATGAGCAAGATATCAATTCGCATACCTGTGGGAACCCTTATTTTAAACTTTCCAAAAATAAATCTTCTGTAACCATCAATTAATGTTTAGAATTATTCTATTCTATATAGATCAATGTCCCCTGAGACAGTTAAGTCTCACAGATGGTTTTGATACCTTTCAAGAGGAAAAAAACCCTAGCCTAGAGACATTCTGGGGTTTGTTACAGTTAGCATAGTTTAACTGGATAAGAGACAGTTACCTTTCCATTTAAGCCTTATGTAGGACATCATCCATGATAGTGGATGTCAAAAATTCATAAGCCAGTCTATTGAGTTATTGTGTAGGAATGCATATCTATGACAGGCAAATCAAAGGAATCATAGATGACAAATAGGAAAAAAAGAAAGAAAGCAGATTGGATTCCATGTGGGGTAGTGTGTAATACTTTTAATGATCACAAGGGATTTGCTGGCCCAATACCCTATCATATCAATAGAAATGTTCTTCCAATGATATTTACAAAGACCTCTCCCTTGTACTTACTAGCTATATGACTATAGATAAACCACTTAATTTATCTATTCCTCAGTTTCATTATCTATAATATAAAGGAGTTGGACTCATCTCTCACGAACCTTCTAACTCTAAATCTTTGATTGAATGAGAAAGGAGGGGTATACAGCAATTTTTATCTATATCTATATCTATACCCATTAGCCCCATGCTGCCACTATTCCCAACTCACACATTTCAAAAATATGCAAACTATAATAAAGCAAATATTAAAGAAGCACTTCTCCCAATAATTGAATACAATACATCACTTTGCATGTCACAAGTGTTTGATATATATTTTCCCTTCAGATTTGATTTGAGGGTCTGGAACTGAGACAAAATGCATTTGATTGCATCATTAACACCAAACTCACAAACAATTGTAAAGTCTGAGGACTGGTCTCTCCAGAAGTGAGATCATTTCAAAGCAAGGTTAATTAGAAAATTATCCAAGATAGGATCCCTGGTTGCTGTTCTTCTTCCTTTAAATGGAGCCCAGACTCCCATCAAGCCCAGCAGTCTGTAAGTGGAGATGTTGATTTGTATTCCACTATTTTGACAGAGAAGGTGGATTCTTAATAGAATCACAGTTGGGCTCAGCAGGCTATCGCCTCTAATTTTAAATGCACCATGTCCCTCAAGCAAAAGAACGATGACTATGATCTACTGTGGGATGGACAGAATCTGGTAAAATCTATAGATGGCATTATTAGAAACAATGGGCTTTTTAATTATTTGACAACTAGAAAAAAAGAAAAAAAGGAAATTAAATCAAAACACTGCAGCCATAGACAACTCTGTAACTAGAAACTTGGTAAAGGTCACCATATGACCCTTTAGGTAACATTTCAATGAAATAAAGATTTTATGGAAATTTTTAATTGCAAATGTGCATATCAGAGGCACTAGTTAATGCATCTAAACTTGCTGATGGTTTTTTTTAACAGGTGACCACATAATGAAGGTGTCATTGTGCTGGGTGCAGACCCAATCAACCAGCAATTATTGGATTATATGCTCTGAGATCACACATAGAATTATGTGGTCCATCATGAAATCCTCCACCCAAACTTGTTTCTCTGTCATGAGGACACTAATAGTATAATATTATTTCCCCAGGCATATCAGTACTATCACAAAACACATCCAGTTAAGTTGTTTCATGTACTAGTTTCCCACGTGAATGCTAACCACACTGCTAACTTCTAACCTAACCATTTTTAGCACCTTCCCTAATGTATACTAGCAGCTAGGTGGCACAGTGGATAGAGTGCTGGGTCTGGGGTTAGAAGACTCATCTGGCCTCAGACACCTACTAGTTGTGTGACCCTGAGCAAGTCACTTAACCCTGTTTACCCCAGTTTCCTCATCTGCAAAATGAGCTGTAGAAGGAAACAGTAAACCACCCCAATATCTTTGCCAAGAAAATCTAAAATCGGGTCACAAAGAGTTGAACACGACTGAACTGACTGAACAATTACCAATGTACATGCCATGTGACATCTTCCTACTTTTATGTCCCTTGCACATCTAAGATTTTCTCCTTTCCTCTGTTGGCTTCTACTATAACCTTGATGGTACATCCCAATTCTATCTAAAAAGCAGGCTGAGTTTTCTGCTGAGTCTACTGGAAAGGGGATCAGACATTAGGAAAATTGGCCTCAAGTTCTGGCTGCTCCATTCATTTATCATGCCACATTGGACAACTAATACTCAACTCTTGTGCCTCTAATTGTCTGTCTCTAAAATTCTTCCTACTTTTGTCCTATCTTATTTCATTTTTTGAGAATACCAAATGGAATTTTAGATTTTGTACATTAATGGGTATGTTAGTATATGTAGAAGCAATTAAAATAAAACCATAAACTGTTAGAACAAGAAGAAATTGGAAATCATATAGTGCAAAAGTCTCCTTTTACAGATTCAGAAACAGAGGTTCAGAGAGAAGTGTTTTACCCAAGGTCATACTGTTGAATCCAGGTTTGTGGCTGGAATTGAGATCTCCTGCCCTCCAGTTCAGTGTTCTATCAATTGCATAATTGAAAGTGTCATTCATCATCCAAAATTGGTATCTTAATCAGTGGACTAAATCATACTATTCCACAATTAATAGGGTCATAGGGTACTAGATTTAGACATGGAAGAGTCCTCAAAATCCAGCAAGTCAAACCTTCTCATTTTATAGAGAAGGAGAGCAAAGTCTAGGATCTTTAATAGTCATGTCCAAGATTACACAAGTAATAAGCAGCAGATTCACAACTGAAGTCCAGCTTCTTTGACTCAACTCTAGCTTCCTCTCCATTGCAGCATACTGCCTCCTTAGCCATTAGTATTCATCCTCCTGCCATCATTGCTCTTAATGTTTTATTCACTGCTCCCCCTGATAATCTTTATTGCTGTTGATTCAGCCTCTGCAGAGATTCACTCATATTGCTATTATTTAATAACAACAATGATAGCTAACATCTGTATGGTGCTTTAGATTTTATGAAACACTTTACATACATTATCACATGTGATCCCCACAAAGGCATTGTGAGATGTATGCAGAGCTTGTGACAGCTGTGGAGAAGGAATCTTCCTCACAGTTCCAAGGCAGAAAAGAGTGCTTATGGTCACTGACAGATCATAGCACAGGGCAAGAAAGGAGTAAACACCTTTCCTTTAATCATACCACCTTAGAGGAACTGAAAATTTTACAGATGCCTAGAAATATCTCTTAAAACAGCTGTGCAAAACCCTTGAAACTTGGGACAGAGCACTCTCCACTCTGGAATCAGAGTCCTAACTTGACAAAGAACTCAAAAGTCAAGTAATTCACTGGGAAAATGAGCAAATGGCATTAAAAATAAACTATAAAATCTTACTTTGGTGACAAAGAAGATCAGAACATGTAACCAAAAGAAGACAAAAAAGTCAAAGCTCCTACATCCAAAGCTTCAAATAAAAATATGAACTGTTCACAGGCCATGGAAGAGCTCAAAAAGGAGTTTGATAATCAAGTAAAAGAAGTAGAGGACAAAACAGGAAAAGAAATGAGAGGGAAGTAAGAAAATCATGAAAAATGAGTTAACAGCTTGCTAAATGAGACCCCCCAAAATACAGAAGAAAATAATACCTCAAAAAATATACTAACCCAAATGGCAAAAGAGGTTCAAAAGGCCAATGAAGAGAAGAATGCCTTAAAAAGCAGCATTGGCCAAATGGAAAAGGAGGTCCAAAAACTCACTGAAGAAAATAATTCCTTAAAAACTAGAATGGAGCAAATGGAAGCTAATGACTTTATGAGAAATCAAGAAATTATAAAACGGAACCAAAAGAATGAAAAAAATAGGAGACTGTGAAATATCTCATTGGAAAACACCACTGAATTGTAAAATAGATCCCGGAGAGACAATTTAAAAATTATTGGACTACCTGAAAGCCCTGATCAAAAAAAGAGCCTAGACATCATCTTTCAAGAAATTATTGAAGAAAACTGCTCTAATATTCTACAACCATAGGGTAAAATTGAAATGGAAAGACTCCATTGATTGCATCTTGAAAAAAGATCCCAAAAGGAAAACATCTAGGAAATACTTGCTACAATATGTAGCAAAATTCCAGAATTCCCAGGTCAAGGAGAAAATATTGCAAGCAGCCAGAAAGAAACAATTCAAGTGTTGTGGAAACACAATTAGGACAACACAAGATCTAGCAGCTTCTACATTAAGAGACTGAAGGTCCTGGAATATTATATTACAGAGGTCAAGTGAGCTAGGATTAAAACCAAGAATCACCTACCCAGCAAAACTGAGTATAAACTTCAGGGCAAGAAAATGGATATTCGATGAAACAGAGCATTTTCAAGTATTCTTGATGCAAAGACCAGAGCTGACATAAAATTTGACTTTGAAATATAAGAATCAAGAGAAATGTGAAAAGATGAACAGGTAAGAGAAATCATAAGTGACTTATTATAGTTGAACTGTTTACATTCCTACATGGAAAGATGATATTTGTAACTCATGAGACCTTTCTTAGTAGTGTTAGGGTAGTTGAAGGGAACGTGTGTGTGTGTGTGTGTGTGTGTGTGTGTGTGTGTGTGTGTATTTTTAAAAAAAGAAAGTAGGGGGCAGAGCCAAGATGGCCACATTAAAACAGCATCTTACCGGAACTCTCTCACAAGTTCTGTCAGATTCCCCTAAACAAGTGAATTGGAGCAGATTTGAGAGAGTTAGAAGTCACTAGCAGTCTGAGTGGTGCAAATCTCCAAGCCAGGAGAGTCAGAAAGGTTGATGAGATGGATCTGTAGGCTGGGAGAGTGCTTGGCATGCGGAGTAGTTGCAACAGACAGCACCAAAGCAGAAGCTGCTGTGGAAACCAACCAGCAAAACAGCCTGGGAGAAAGCTGGATACCCAAAACCGGTGGAGATCCCCAGGCCTCCCAAGACAGGACCGGAGTCTGTGAAAGCAACAAGAGGCAGCAGCGCAACACCGCCAGCCGTGAGACATCAACTTCTGAGGCTTGACATAATGGCCAGGTAAAGGGCTCTAATCCCTGCCCCCCAACCCAGAGAATTCCTCAGAAAAAAATGCTGCAAGAGAGGAGACAGAAGTGGGGCTTCAGTGGCTGAGCAGTGGGAGTTCCTTAGTCCCAGAGGGGAAGAGCCAGCAGGGGTCAACACCAGGAGACCAGATGTACCCTTTCATCCCCAGGGGAAGTAGGAAACCCCAGCACAGACAACAAACAGTCGAAACCATTGATGAAGAGCAACAGTACTGGACAGCAGCCCTAGGGAACAAGGGGAATTCAGGCAACCAGAACCCTCCCCCAAACCTCAGGAAACTGAAGGCTATAATACACAAAGCCAGTAAATAGACTCACAATCCCCAGAACGAGAAACCTGGGGCAGAGACCCTTGAGCCCTACAAGCAGAAATCCACTGAAAAACCAGGAAAAAGCTAACCAACATGAAGAGGAACACAAAAAATCAAGGACCACTGATTCATTTTACGGAGAGAGTGATAATCAAAATACAAATTTGGAAGAGGATAGCATTGACACTGTACCCACATCTGCTACCTCAAAAGGAAATGTGAACTGGTCTCAAGCCCAAAAAGCATTACTGGAAGAGCTAAAGGAGGATTTAAAAAAAAAAAAAACAAATTAGGGAGGTAAAAGAAAAAATGGAAAGAAATGAAAAAAAAGCACTGATGAAATCAAGTCATTAAGAAATAAGATCAGTGAAATGGCTATAGAGATTTAGAATCTAAACTGAGAAAATGACACCCTGAAGGGTAAAATCAACCAATTGGAAAAGGAGACTCAAAAGCAAAATGAAGACAACAACTCATTAAAAATTAGAATTGAGCAAGTGGAAGCTAATGACTCTATGAGGCATCAAGAAGTAGTAAAACAAAATGTAAACAATGAAAAAATAGAAGAAAATGTGAAATATCTGATTGGAAAAACAACTGACCTGGAAAATAGATCCAGGAGAGAAAATCTAAGAATTATTGGTCTACTGGAAATCCATGATGAAAAAAGAGCCTTGACAGTACTTTCAAGGAAATTATCAAAGATAACTTCCCAGAGGTCCTAGAACCAGAGGGTAAAATAGTCATTGGAAGAATTCACAAATCACCCCAAAATTGAAAACTCCAAGAAATATTGTAGCCAAATTTCATAATTACAAAGTCAAGGAGAAAATAGAGCAAGCAGCCAAAAAGAAAAAAAAAAATTCAAGTATTGTGGAACTATAGTCAGGATCACGCAGGATCTCTCAGCTTCTACATTAAATAACAGGAGAAACTGGAATATGATATTCCGAAGGGGAAAGGAGCTGGGACTACAACCAAGGATCAACTACCCAGCAAAACTGAGAATGATTTTTCAGGCAAGGAGATGGACATTCAACAACATAAGGGAATTCCAGACCTTCCTGATGAAAAGGCCAGAACTCAATGGAAAATTTGATCTTCAAACACAAAACTGAAGAGAGACATAAAAAGGTAAACGGGGGGAAACCGACCAACCTTATTAATCAATAAGGACAAATTATTTACATCTTTATATAGGATCATATCATCTTATGTATGTTATATATATATATAATGTCAATCTTGAGAATAGTACAGTTATTATGATAATTGAAAGAGATACACATAGACTGAGGATGTCTGTATATAATAAGTGATATAAGGATAAAAACCATGATTAAGAGATGTAAAGGGAGGGTTCTTGGAGAAGAGGTGAAGAGGTAGTAGAAAAGGGTAAATTACATCAAATGAAGAGGCACAAAAACACATTACAGTAGAGGAAAAGAAGGGAGGGAGAAGAGCAGTATTTGAGCTTTACTCTCATTGGATTTGGTTCAAGAATGGAATAACATACCCTGATAAGTATAGAAATCTAACTTGTCCTACAGGCAGGAGGAGGAGAAAGAGGGAAAAAAGGGAAAGGGGTGGTCAGAAGGGAGGGAAAAAGTAGCAAGTGGAAAAGGGTAAGATAAGGGAGGGGAATCAAGAAGGACGGTAAAGTGACGACAGCAGTGGTCAAAAGAAAAAAATTTGAGGAGTCGAAAGGAGAAGGGAGAAATAAAAGCATAAACGGGGGAAATAGGATGGAGAAAAAGACACAGATAGTAATCATAATTGTGAATGTGAATAGGATGAATTGTCCCATAAAACAAAAGCAGATAGCGGAATGGATTAAAAACCATCATCCTACAATACGCTGTCTACAAGAAACACATTTGAAACAGGGGGATACACATAGGGTAAAGGTAAAAGGCTGGAGTAAAATATATTTTGCTTCAGCTAAAGTAAAAAAAAAAAGCAGGGGTAGCAATCCTAATCTCAGAAAAAGCAAAAGTAAAGATAGATCTAATTTAAAGAGATAATGAAGGAAACTACATCCTTCTAAAAGGCACTATAAACAATGAGGCATTATCATTGTTTAACATATATGCACCAAGTGGTATGGAATGCAGATTCCTAGAGGAGAGGTTAAGGGAGTTACAGGAAGAAATAGACAGCAAAACTATAATAATGGGAGACCTCAACCTCCCCCTCTCCAAACTAGATAAATCTAACCTCAAAATAAACAAGAAAGAAGTTAAGGAGGTGAATAGAATTTTAGAAAAGGCAGATAGGATAGACCTCTGGAGAAAACTGAATGGGGATAAAAAGGAATATACTTTTTCTCAGCGGTACATGGCAAAAAGTCAAAAATTGACCAAGTACTAGGGCATAAAAACCTCACAATCCAGTACAGAAAGGCACTTTTCAGATCACGATGCAATAAAAAATATTTGTCATAAAGGACCATGGAAAAATAAGCTAAAAATTAATTGGAAACTAATTCTAAAGAATGAATGGGCCAAAAAACAAATCAGAGAAACAATTAATAACTTCATTCAAGACAATGACAATAATGAGACAACATATCAAAACTTATGGGATGCAGCAAAAGCAGTTCTTAGGGGAAGTATTATATCTCTAAATGCTTTCATGAATAAAATAGAGAAAAAGGAGATCAATGAATTGGGCATGCAACTGAAAAAGCCAGAAAAAGAACAAATTGAAAATGCCTAATTAAATACCAAGTTAGAAATACTGAAAACGAAAGGAGAGATTAATAAAATTGAAACCAAGAAAACTATTGTATTAATAAATAAAACAAAGAGTTGGTTTTATGAAAAAACAATAAAATCGATAAAACTTTGGTCAATCTGATTTAAAAAAAGAAAGAAGAAAATAAAATTACCGGTATCAAAAATGAAAAGGGTGAATTCACCTCTAATGAAGAGGAAATCAAAGCAATAATTAGAAATTATTTTGCCCAATTGTATGCCCATAAATTTGACATCCTTAGGGATATGGATGAATATCTACAAAAATACAAATTGCCCAGGTTAACAGAAGAGGAAGTAAAATTTCTAAATAACTCCATCTCAGAAAGAGAAATTGAACAAGCCATCAATGAACTCCCTAGGAAAAAATCTCCAGGACCTGATGGTTTTACATCTGAATTTTATCAAGCATTTAAAGAACAATTAATTCCTATACTTATAGACCACCCTGGAAAATAGATGAAGGAGTCCTACCAAGTTCTTTTTATGACATAAATATGGTACTAATACCTAAACCAGGAAGAGTCAAAACAGAGAAAGAAAATTATAGACCAATTTCACTAATGAATATTGATGCAAAAATTTTACATAAAATATTATTAAAAAGATTGCAGCAACTTATTATGAGAATAATACACTAAGACCAGGTAGGATGTATTCCAGGAATGCAAGGCTGGTTCAATATTAGAAAAACTATCAGCATAATTTATCATATCAACAACAAAACTAGCAGAAAACATATGATCATCTCAATAGATGCAGAAAAAGCCTTTGACAAAATACAACACCCATTCCCATTAAAAACACTAGAAATCATAGGAATAAATGGAGCCTTCCTTAAAATTATAAATAGCATCTCTCTAAAACCATCAACAAGCATTATTTGTAATGAGGATAAGCTAGATGCAATTCCCAATAAGATCAGGGGTGAAACAAGGATATCCATTTGCACCCCTACTATTCAATTTGGTACTAGAAATGTTAGCTGTAGCAATAAAAGAAGAAAAAGAAATTGAAGGAATTAGAATAGGCAAAGAAGAAACTAAATTATCACTTTTTGCAGATGATATGATGATTTACTTAGAGAATCCTAGAGAATTAAGTAAAAAATTACTTGAAATAATAAACAAGTTTAGCAAAGTTGCAGGATATAAAGTAAGCCCACATAAATCTTCAGCATTCCTGTACACTACTAACAAAGCCCAACAGCAAGAGATAGAAAGAGAAATTCCATTCAAAGTTACTGTACACACTATAAAATATTTGGGAGTCTATCTGCCAAGACAAACCCAGGGCCTATATGAACATAATTATGAAACACTTTTCATGCAAATAAAGTTAGATCTAAATAAATGGAAAAATATCAGTTGCTCATGGTTACAATGAGCTAATATAATAAAAACAACAATTTTACCTAAATTAATTTATTTATTCAATGCCACACCAATCAAACTACCAAAAATTATTTTACAGAACTGGATAAAATAATAACAAAATTCATCTGGAAGAACAAGAGGTCTAGAATAACTAGGGAATTAATGAATAGAAATGCTAGGAAAGGTGGCCTAGCCATACTAGATATTAAACTGTACTACGAAGCAGCGTTCATCAAAATTACCTGGTACTGGCTAAGAAATGGAGTGGTGGATCAGTGGAATAGTATAGGTACAACAGACGCAGTGGTCAACGACTATAGCAATCTACTCTTTGACAAACCCAAAGAATCCAGCTTCTGGGCTAAGAATTCCCTATTTCACAAAAACTGCTGGGAAAATTGAAAAATGGTAGGGCAGAAACTGGGCATAGACCAATATCTTACACCATATACCAAAATAAATTCAAAACACGTTCATGATTTAGGAATAAAGGCAGATACTACAAGCAATTTGAGAGAACAAGGAATAGTTTACCTATCAGAATTATGGAAAAGCAAAGAATTCATGACACAACAAGAGAAAGAGAGCATTACAAAATGCAAAATAGATAATTTTGATTATGTTAAATTGAAATGTTTTTGTATAAACAAAGCCAATGCAACAAAGATGAGGAGGGAAGCAGAAAATTCGGAGAAAATCTTTACAACCAGTGTCTCTGATAAAAGGCCTCATTGCTAAAATATACAGGGAACTGAGCCAAATATATAGGAATACAAGTCATTCCTCAACTGAGAAATGGTCAAAGGATATGAACAGACGGTTTGCAGAGGAAGAAGTTAAAGATATCTATAGGCATGTGAAAAAATGCTCAAAATCTCTTGATTAGAGAAATGCAAATCAAAACAACTCTTAGATACCACATTTCTCCTGTCAAATTGTCTAAAATGACAAAACAGGAAAATGATAAATGCTGGAGAGGATGTGGGAAAATTGGACCACTGCTGCACTGCTGGTAGAGTTGTGAACTGATTCAGCCATTCTGCAGACCAATTTGGAACTATGCCCAAAAGGCTATAAAAATGTTCATATCCTTTGACCCAGCAACACTACTTCTAGAGTTGTATCACAAAGAGATCACACAATATTTATAGTGTCTCTTTTTGTAGTAGCAAAGAACTGGAAATCAAGGGGATGCCCATCAATTGGGGAATGGCTGAACAAGTTGTGGTATATGAAGGTAATGGAATACTACTGTGCTATAAGAAATGGGGATGATACAGACTTCATAATAACCTGGAAAAACCTATGTGATATAATGCTGAGCTAGGGGAGCAAAACCAGGAGAACATTATACACAATCACAGATATGTGGATTCTGTGATGACTAACCCTGATAGACTTTGCTCTTCTCAGCAATACAAGGTGCAAAGACAACTCCGAAGGACTCATGATGGACAGGGCTATCTACATCCAGAGAAAGAACTATGGAGTCTGAATGGAGATTGAGGCACACTTTGTGCTCACCTTTTTTTCCCCTTTTTTTTCCTCTTTTGTTTTTGTCTTTTTTTTTGTTTCTTCTTTCTCATGATTCATTCCATTGGTCATAATCCTTCATTACAACTTGACTATTGTGTAAATGGGTTTAATGTGAAGTTATATGTAGAAGATGTATCAGATCCCAGGCTGTCTTGGAGAGGGAGGTGTGGAGAGGGGGGAAAGAAAATCTGTAATTCAAAATTATGTGGAACTGAGTGTTGTAAACTAAAAACAAAAAATCTTAATTATAAAAAAAAGACAAAAAAGAAAGTCAATTGCAGCGCTGTTATTCAAACCCAAATTCTCTGACTCCAAATCCAGTGCTCTATCACCATATCTGAGAACAACTATAAGAAGGAAAATTATATACTTTAAGGAAATCTGCAAGGGAGGGCACAGTCATGGCTACCTTTATAACCTGCTTATATGCCATGATTGCCAAAGATGAAAAAATAAAACAAAACAAAACAAAACAACTATGACTAAAACTTAAAAATTAGTTGACTTGGCTAAAAGACGCACCATACAAATCACATAACTACCTATGTATTTATTAAATTAAGAAGTAACTTACATGCAAAAGACAGCAAATTTTCTTTGGAAAAATCCATCTCTGCCAATAATTAACATTATCTCATTTTTTCAGTGTAGAGAAAGTCACAAATAAAATCGTAAGAGAAGCCCCAAAGAAATGCCAAAGTTTCTTGGATGATGAAGATTGCTGATGGTAAATCAAAAGGCCAAGTCTTACACTAAGTGTTAATAACACACACAAAGTACTAAAGAACATACCTTACAGTTCAATGAAAAAATTCTGATCTAAGAGATGCTGGATGTCAATGAAGGCAAGTTGCTCTGTAAGGGCCTTAGTTTCTTCATCTGTAAAATGAAAGGATTAGACCACATGACCCCTAAGGTGGATCCCTTCTGGCTCCAGTTTTATGATTCTATGAGCTAAGAAATTTTGAGGTTTATGTCTTAATAGTTAGTTTATACAGTAAGTATTACATGGTTAGGACATTACAATTTGTGAATAGCAGTAAGGAAGTGGAAAGTAATGACAAATGTACAATTGGAGACAAACTAAATGAGACTTGATGAGTCGTTTGAAAAAAAAAAAGAACTCTTAATTCACAATTTTTTTCCTGGGGTTTTGGCAGAGGAATTGTCATTTGGGCTTCTAGAATGTGGGAAATACTGTTAAATAAGAGTCAGGTAAGGGTATTTAGGCTTTATAAAAACTCTTAAATGCAAAATAGTAAAGAACATGTTGTAAAATTATACCAAATATTTAACAGTAATAAATAGTTAATCAGAGGATTTCATTTACAGAGAGAATTAATGCATTATTAAGTGAATTCATACATTATGGATCATACACAATTGGTCTTAGGCTCCAAATGATTGAATAGCACAAGTTTTCTAAAAAACATTCACGAAAGTTAAAAAAAAAACCACCTCAAACACACAAAAAATTCCTCTCTAATCCTTGCGCATATTCCATTACATTAAGCTGGCTCTAGTTTCAACCTATTTATTGAGATAAAAATCAAAATGAAAAAGTGAGAAATGAAGATTGCCAAAGAAGCATAAAATACCAAATCATGGTAGCTAATAGGAAAATCCACAGACCAGTGTTGAAAGTGATGGAATCTTAATGAAAAGTTGCATTGTTTCACTCTAGAGTCTGGAGGAGTGAGGAACAAAATAGGATTACATCATATCAAGTCTGACCATTGTCAGCCTTTTAATAATCAGTGAAAAGGCATTCTTTTGTAGGTTTGAGACTTCAAGGTTATGCTTAGTATTCTTTAAATTGTTTAATAACAGGAATATATTTACATTTAATAATTCAATCTCTTCAAATATGGTTTTTCAATATTCAGCTCCAGCAGCACTTGATATTTTGATTGTTTTTGTAGATATAAATGGAAATGTGCCTATATTTTATACATTCAAAGGTAGGTGGATATGCATTATGTGAATAGATGTGTATGTGTGTATCTCTGTGTGTCAGAGAAACAGAGACAGAATGGGTAAAAGGTTAGAATCTTGTCTCCTTTCTTTTAATTCCATAAATTAAAAAAAAATAAAGTCGAGAGAGAAAGAGAGTGAGTGGTGGGGGAAGGTATGGGAATGTCTCTTGAGTCAAATGATGAAGGTTCAAGTCTTATCTCTAACATTTCCTAGCTGTTTGATCTGGGTTAACTTCTGTCATCGTCAGCTTGCTCATGTATAAAATGAGGGACTTTGAAGAGATGATCATCACCTGGGCTCTAAGTAGCCTGTATGTGCAATTTTTCCACAGGTTGTCTCTATCTTTAGAATGTGAACTATTTGAAGTCAAGTATCATGTTTTTGCCTTTTAAAAACATATATATTTCCACTTAGCATAGTCTGAACACTTAGTTAAGACCTGATAAATGCTCATTGATTGACTTCTTAAGCTTGATCTGAGGCCCTTTACACGTGATCCCTTACACATAGAACCTATTAAGGCAAAATATCTTCTTGTATCCCCAAGGGATCATACCTTTAAATTCTATATGTACAAATTTATATATGGAATGCTCCTGATACTGGCCATTACATTTCTAGATTTAGAGACTTGTACTGATAGGGGACTGGGGATACAATCATTTTAAATGACAGTCTCCATACTTAAGGAGTTTTTAATCTAATGGGAGAAGAGTTTATAAATATGTATCATACAAAATAAAATATGCTATGGATGATGAACTAATCAATGAGCATTTATTTAGCCTTTACTATATACCATGTACTGAACTAGGCATTGGAGATAGATTTTAACTGGAGGAGATAGCATTTACTTAGGAATATTCAAAGTAGATATAAGGTTATTTTGGAGGAAAACACTAGTAGCTTTTAGGATCAGTAAAGATACCACGTAGAAGGCATTGTTTGAACTGAGCTTTGAAGGAAACTATTGTGCATTTTTTAAAATAATTGACTACTTTTTATCAGAAGGTAATTAAGAGTATGGATACCTAACTGGCACAGTGCATAGAGTCTCAGGTCTAGAGTGAGGATGACTCCTCTTCATGAATTCAAATCTGGCCCCAGACTTTACTATTTGCGTGACCCGGGGCAAGTAACTTAACCCCGTTTGCCCCAGTTTCCTCATCTACAAAATGAGCTGGAGAAGAAAATGGCAAAATACTGCTGTATCTTTGCCAAGAAAACCCCAAATGAGGTCACAAGGAATTGAGCATGAAAAATTACTAAACAACAACACACTGAAAATATGAAACTAATGCTGAGGGAAGAGCTTTGGGCCAGACAAACAGAATGGGGAATGATCTGCATAGAAGTTACCATTTAAACTAGAAAGGAGTAATTGTAACCTGGGAATATGGTAAAGTCAATTAGAAATTTCCAGGCTCTCCAAATTTTTTATGCAAACAGAGAGATCACCACAAAATGAATGTAGAACAAATGTAAAGTGGTAAAGCAGTTGTCCTTCTTAGACAACTTGAGAGGATCTCTGGAGAGACAGGACCTCCAGGGGATGAATGAATTGTGGAAACCTCTAGGCCAATTCTGCAGAATCAACAACCAGAAGGCCCTGGGGACAACTCCCAAGCAGAAGCAAAAAGAGCCTCAAGAAATTTCACCTCACAAACTTTCACCTCGCAGCCTCAGAAAATTTCACCTAGCAAAATGCTTGGGATCAGCAAGATTGAAGGAAGATTGAGGGAAGGAAAAAAAAGAGTGAAAAAAGAAATTTGCATGGTAACTTTATATTTAAAAGGAATAGCAAGTTATACATAACAGATTTGCAGTTTTATAATTTTTTTTAATTCTACTATGCTGTGGAAATACTTGTTTTATTTCATAAATTAAAAATGAAGTAAATAAAATTTAAAAAAATAACTGACAGATCCCCAGAGATCTAGGGAGTTCAGGACCAGGAAATAAATGGGTAGATAAAACAAACAAATGACCAAAACAAAACAAAACCAAAACAAACCCTAGGAAAGTGAATTGATAAAGAGAATAGAGCAGAAGCAGAAGAGGAAAAAGGATAAAGACTCATGGGACACCTACACCACACTCAGAAGCAGAAGAAGCAATGACCTAACTAAGGAGCCATCAAGCTGGTAAGGGAAGAAAACCACACTGTGTCTTGGAAGCCATCCAAGCACTTCGTATTCTGATTCGTAGTAAAGGAAGATTAGAGTTGGAATCCTCTCTCAGACTAAGTGTATGACCCTGGGCACATCATATAATCTTTTTCAACCTCATTTTCTGCATCTATAAAATCAAAAACATCTACTTCAGAGGGTTCTGAGGATTCAATTAAATATTTAAACTGCTTTGCATGATTTATTGATCTATATAAATACGTCTTAATCATAACCAAATGAAGGCAAAATGGATGAAGATTGAGATATATCAATTAAGAAATTACAGTTGACTCTGGAGAGGGCAGCTTCATAAGAACAGTGCAGTTGGAAGCCAAATTATAATCAGTTTAGGAGTACAATTATGCTGAGGAATTAGAGGCAGCAAGTATGGACAACTATTTACAAAAATTTAGCATTAAGGAAACTGCCTTAAATTCCTTGACATAGATCAATGCATTTTTTTAAAAATGTAAAGTGTGCCTACAAGAACATTTTAAAGAGGGGATGTTAACATTGTTGAATTCTGCAATACCTTCAAAAACTCTAGTCTTTAAAAACATTTCTACCTCATTTTCTTTTCTTTTTTTCTATAATATTTGCAATTGTGTTTCTTTTCCAAAATCTGGAAGATTAAAAAAATGTATATTGTATTTTCCAATGAGGATATTAGTCTAAGTATATATCTAAAGTTCAGGAACATGAATTAATGAACTTTTGTTAGTAACTTTCAATAGTTATTGAAAACATGGTTCACAAAAGCTTAATGACATGCTGTGAATATTAGGTTTAGTAGAGCTCTCAGTTCCTATTCCAGTCATTGTATTACATTAATAGCTTTGACATTATTTTTTTCTGAACATAGATAGATTTTAATGGAAGTTAGAACATTAGCAGTGTGAAAATTATGTAATTTAAGTATTATAAACTATAAAAGGCAGATACCATACTCCTGGAAAAAAATCTATAACTGATAATAAAGATAATTTTCTATTGTGATTTCCCATTAGTAGTAATATCATTTGGCAAAGGCAACATCATATTGGCATTCTTTAACTTAAAGGATTTTTTTCTTCATGGAAAATAAACATGAATAGATTGATGCTGTAACTTTTGTCACACACTTCCTTTATTTCATATTATTTGCGTTTAGTAAAATAAGTTCAATGATATTTGAATTTAATGCTGAATAAATCAACCATCGTATTCCATGACACAGAGAGTTCTTTTCACAATATGTTAAACCACTTTAATTAAATTAAGTGAAATTGATTATTTTCAACTAAACTAAATTTCTCAAAATAAAGTGATATTACTACTGGGCTTTTGGCTACAGTCAGGTAACAGGACCAGTGACAAAGAGGCAAGCAGAATGAGGAGGCAGCTGATCAAGAAGTCAGGGAAAGGCACTGGGAATGGACCTGTGATTTCATTAGAATTCCTAGGTGAAGAAACTTCCTCTATGAATGCAAGCAAGCACCTTTCCTGAAACTGGCCCGATGGTGTGGAACATTGCATCTCCATCTCTCTATCTCCCTCCCTCTCTCCCCCTCTCTCTCCCTCCCTCTCTCCCCCTCTCTCTCTCTCTCTCTCTCTCTCTCTCTCTCTCTCTCTCTCTCTCTCTCTCTCTTCCCCACCCCCCCTGTGTCCCTGCCTCCCTCTCCCTCCCCCTCTCATCCCTCCATCCCTCTCTCCTCACAGCCTTCCAGCTAATGTTCAGAAAAAAAATAATGTTTTTCAACTTACTTCTCACCAACTTTTATCCATTGCTTCTCATTTTATTCTCTAGAGCCAAATAGGAAAAGTTTTAGACAGGACAGACCTTCAAATACTTGAATACTTGAATTAATTTGAAGACAGCTATCATTTGTCCTCTCATATCTCCTACATTCTCTTCCATAATTCTTCACATGGTATTCACTTGCTTCCCTATTTCTTTGATTCCCACTCACTTCTCAATCCTTTATGATGTGTTTTCTGACTTGGCCACTCTACTAAAAGCTCTCATAAAGGCTACCAATGACCTTCTTGTTGTCAAATTTGGTAGCCATTTTTTACTCATCATCTTTGAACATTCTGAAAATTTCAACACTGTTATTGACCTCTTCTTCTAGAGACTCTTGCGTCTAACTTTCTGTGACTTATCATTTGGTTCCCTCCTCTTCTCTTTTTATACATAAAATTATTTTTTTGTCCATCACACTTGCTAATTCATCACTACCACTAGCTAAACATGATTGGATCCCAGGTTCTGTCCTAGGTCCTCTTTTACTCTCTCTGTACTTTTCTACTAGGTGGACTTACTTGTTCCCTATCTTCCTTACTTTAATATCACTTTTACAGATGACTTCAAAATCTACAGATCCATCCTAACCATTTTGCTATGGTACTATATATACAACTGCTGCCTGGACATATATATTTGGATATCCTGTACTTATCTCAAAGAAAATCTACCATCTTTCCCACTAATCCTAACATTCCTATTCTATATGCTTTGCAGCCTAGATTCCAAATTTTCATACTTTCATTGGAGGGATCAGTATCCAGTCACCTAAGTTGAAAACATCAGCCTTATCCTTCTCTCTCCAACTAGTCATGAATGGTTACCAAGTCTTGTCAATTCAACTTCGTTCTCCAGCATCCATCCACTTCTTCCCATGGAATAGTCACCATTCTAGCCCTCATTACCTCTCACCTATATAATTGCAATTGACTTCTAACCTGTTCCTATGCTTCCAATGTTTTGCCTCATCAATCCATCTTCCATGCAGCTGCTACACAATCTTCCAAGGTGCAAGTCTGATCATGGTACTCACTTGTTCATAAAAACCTGAAGTGCCTTTCTATTGTCCCAATGGGGAGGGGAGGAATCCTTCTATAACCTGGCTTTACATCTTTCTGTTAAGCATTTGGAATCTACGTTGCAAAGCCAGGCTTGTAGTAGAGAAACCTGATTTCAAATCTTGTTTTAGACACTAGCTATGGTCCTAGGTAAGTGACTTAACTTTTCTATGACTCAGTTTACTCTTCTATAAAATGAGATAGTTGGACTTGTTGACCTTAAAGTTACATTCCAAAAATTAATCTAAGACCCTATGATTTTAAGTCATCAACAAATATTCCTCAAGTTCCTGCTCTGCACCAGACACCATACTAAGAACTGTGAATAAGATACAAAAAAGGCAAAAGACCTTCAACATAAACTAGGAAAGTTCAATTATATTCTGGGAAGACGGAGGAGTAGATCACAAATGTCCAGGCTCCCCAAATTTCCTCCACAATCAGGACAAGCACCTTGGCACTCAACTTATATTTCATCCTGAAAGTAATAAGGAGCAACTCAATTTGATTAAATAGAGGGATCATACAACCAGAACTGTGCTTTTGAAAGATTAACTTGACAACTGAGTTGCAGATGGTCTAAATTGGGAAGAGACAAGACATAGAGGACATCTAGCAGCTATTGCAATAATTCAGGTATAAGGTGAAAGGACTCGTACTAGGATGATGCCTGGTCCAACGTATTCTCAAGAGGTCATCCACAAGAAATGTTATAAAGTTCTATCCTTATATGATAGCCCTCCTCTTCACAAACTCTACATTCCAGCATTATTGAACTCTTAATTCTTCCCTCGCCCTGATAAACCATCTTCTATTCAGAAGCATTTGCACAAGTGGTTTCCTGTTCCTGAAATGTACCATCTCCTCCATTATCCCTCTCAGAATCCTTATCTTGCATTATGTTTCAGATCAGGTGCTAACTCCTTTGGGATGATTTCTCTAGTAATTCCCTAACTTGTTAGAGATCTCTCCTCAATGGTACAGTGAATAGAATACTGGGTCTAGAGTCAGGAACATCTGAGTTCAAATCCAGCCTCAGATACTTACTAGCTATATGACCATGGGCAATTCATTGACCTCTGTTTGCCACAGTTTCCTACACTGTAAAGTGGGGGATAATAATGATTACAAGTTTTTTGTGATGATAAAATGAGATGGTATTTGAAAAGCACTAAGTATAATACCTGACACATACTATACTATAGAGGTGCTATCATTACTATTATTAATCATCACACTTGATTGTCAAACTGTTATATCTTTCAGGAGAAGATAACTTCTTAAGGATAAGGGCTACTTCATTTCTTTTTTTGGAGCCCAAATACCTAGCATAGTGCTCGGTACATAGTATATGCTTGATAGATATTTGCTGAATTCAACTTACTTAAATTTGTAAATGAGGGGGTTGGATTGGATCATCTCTAAGGTTCTGTCTAGCTAGTTATGATTCAATGACAGGACTATCATCACCACAGACTACTATGATTGAAATCTGAAAGCTTCTTGAAATATCACCTTCTGTTCATTTTCCTGTCCTTTTATATAACACATATCAGATTTCTCCCCATCAAAAGTATTTGAAATCTGTATATCATTCATTACATCTACTTATTAATGCTTTAAAAATAATTTCTTGAGGGAAGTTCCTGAAGGCAGGTGACAATATTTTTAAAATTGGAATTTTAATACATAGTCCTATACCTTCCCTCCCTTTTAAAATCAATTTAAATTATATATATATATATATATATATATATATATATATATACACACATATACATATATATGTACACACACATATGTATGTATATATATATGTACACATATGTGTGTGTGTGTGTGTGTATATACATATATATATATACACATACCAGTTTTTAACTAGGTACATATAAACAAGAGACCTTGTATAATGGATGGAGTGCTGGGATGAGTCTCAGTGAGATTTGTAGTACATTTACATACTAGCTGTGTGATTTTGGGCAAATCACTTAATCTTAAGAAATTCTCTATAACTTACCTACTAAGTCATTTACTTGGGGAGGGAGTTTCTACATCAGGAATTCCCAAAACTGAGTAACTGTCCCATATGTAATCATTTCACAAAGGAAGAGTCAGAGCCTTTGTTTTGAATATTAAGTGTTCCAGACATACTTTGAGAGCATCAAACTGCATAGTTTAAAAAAAAATTAAATTGATGCATTGATGTCTATGCTGATTTAAAAGTAAGGAAAAAAAAAACACTTGCTGTCACTCTGAAAGTTCATTGTTTTTTCGCAAGTTACTTTGAAATTTCCTCCCATGACCTGTGTCTTTAAAAAACAGAAAATGCTCTGTTCTGGGGAATCAGCTTGACACAGTTCCCCATAGACATCTGTGTGTGCCATCTCCTTTGTCCTCTCAATAGCTAAACTATCAGACCATTAGCTCTGTGAGCAGGCGAATAAGATAAATTTGTGGCTGGAGGATATCTTTCTAATTTACTTGTGATTTCTTGATAGCCTTGCCTTTCTGGTATCTGGCATCCCTAATCTAAATTGACAGATCAATCAGGTTACAGAAACCTGCACTTGTGTGGGTCTGACCAGAAGTGAGGCTGAGCCCTGGCACTGACTCCATGGCTGTTTGTCCCAACTAAGGTCACCCCCACTGAGAGTCCAGAGAACAGATTGATCAGTTCTTGCACTCTAGGTGAAAAACAGTCATTGTAGATGAAGCCATTAGGAGGCAAAGTCAAGCTGGTACTGTCGGGAAGACTAGGCAATGAATATCTTCTTTGGTTTCAGATGGAATAGTATTAAATGTGACAGCAGAAAGAAAAAGGAGCTGGTGCTATCATACTAGGACTATAAAAATTTTTGTATTATAAAGTTTACGTTGTTGTCCAAACTTTAAAACCAAACTGAGAACTTAAATGTGTTATGAAGCCATTTGCATTTCAGACATTTCTTAAAATATGATTTAGCATACTTGCTTTTTAAAATAAAAAAGCACTGAATGTCACTCTAATATGGGAACTCAACTATTAGGTGTGTGTATAATATGGATGGCTTTGGCAGTCTGGTAAAGCCTTTAGATGCCTTCTCAAAATCATGTTTTTAAATGTATAAAAAATATATGTAGAATTACAAAGGGAGCCGATTACATTGAAATAGTTATCAAAATATTAAAAACAAAAACAAAATAAAATGTTCACGGGTCCCAGGTAAAGAACTACTGATCTAATAGTAACTTATTTATGTGAAGTGCACCCATGTAATACATATGCATACTTTAATAAGCAAGCATATGTCTAGCTATATGACCATGGCATAACAAGAAATCTTAAACCCTTCTCATAGTATCAAAGACTAAGTACAAGGGTCCAGTGGAAAAGGAATGGAATTTGTCTGGTCCTGGGTTCAACTTTCTGAACCTTAGGATCTCGGAGAGTGTAGGATCTCTAATAGGACTAGGACTTCTTATAGCAGTGGGCCTGAGTTAATGGTCATGATTCCATGATGTTTTCAACTAGAGATCTCATGGTATTGTGGTTTGATTGTTGGGCCTGGAATTAGGGTGATAGAAACTTTAATCTAATTCAAACAATCTTTGTAACCCTAGCAAAGTAACTTAACTACTGCAAGTAAAATAAGAGGACTGGATTTGACTTCTCAGATTCCTTGAAGCTCTAACTATATGATCTTAGAGCAGCTAGGTGGCAGAATTAATAGAGTACCAGGCCTGGAGTCAGGAAGTCTCATCTTCAAATCTGACCTCAGATACCTATGGACTCTTTGACAGAGGGCAAGTGACTTAACCCTGTTTGCCTCAGTTTCTCATCCATAAAATGGTCTGGAGAAGGAAATGGTAAATAATTCCAGTATCTCTGCCAAGAAACCCTCAACCCCCAAGGGGGTAAAGAAGCATCAGGCATGATTGAAATGACTAAACAACAACATGTAGAGAGGTTACTGGAATCAATCAATCACTTTCTTTGTGGCAGGCACAGTGCTAAACTCTATGGATCAAAAAACCCCAAAAGTAAACATAGTCCCCTCTTTCAAGGAGCTTATCCCTAGGTGGGGAGGGGTGGGGGTGGGGGTGGGGAAGAGATAACAATACCTGCAAAATATACCTAGAGTAGATATGACCACAATCTAAGAAGGAAATACACTAACAACTGAGGAAAAGCTGTTGGGGGTGGGGAGGGGATAGCTTAAGGAAAAGGCAGCTAGTATTTTAATTTTACAACAGTTGAGTTAAGAGGAATTGAAAAAAATTTAAAAAAATTATTCATTATGGCCCAATAGTATAATCATTATATTACATTTTGTTTATTCATTCCTCAATTGATAAGCATCCTTTCCCCTTTAGTTTCTGGTTTTTGACACCACAAAAGAGCTGTTATAACTTTTTCTTTTGGTACCTAAGGGCTCCTTTTCTTCTTTCTTTCTTCTCTTTGTGGTACAGACTTAGTAATGATATAACTAGGTCAAAAGCATATGTGAAATTTAGTAACTTTGGGAGCATACTTCCAAAAAAGCCAGCAGAACATTTTTTTACAGTAACATCAACATTGTAAAGATAAAAAAAAAATAAGCCTTAAGATCAGTAGAATGATCAAGATCTAGAGTCATAAACCAGTGGGATGAATACTTGTGATTAAAACTGGTTCCAAAAATCCACATATGGGATTTTAGAGACTATAGATCTAGAAAGTCCCAATAAATTCATTTAGTCCAACAATGTCTTTTTAAAACTTAAGCCTTTGAAGGCAAGAGAGATGAAATGATTTGACCCAAGTCACAAGAGCAAGTCAGATTCTGAACCTCAAGCTGCTCACTCCAAATTCAATGCCCTTTCCACTATACTTCAGAGTCGCTAAAGAGTTTTCACAATCTTCAGTTAATGAAAATAGACAAAATTCCTTTTAATGCCATATTTGTGATGGCTTTTTAAATAATAAATTGAAAACATAAGTAATGCCTGATAAAACAAAGCACTTCTAAGAGAAAAAGATACTTCATCCAATTCAATGCCACCAGTCATGTTTATTAAATTGTTAAAGAACTGAACTGTAATAGTAATTCTCACATTTTTCAGGATTCTGCTGAATCGCAGGAAAATTAATACTTCAAATACAATATTACTTCTTAGGTTTTATCTATGAGAGAGACAGAAAAACTGTGTTTATGAATCATTTCCTTTTGACTAATGTTTTCTTGCTAATATGTATAAGAGGTCTTAATTAATTATGTATATGCATATGCAGTATGTCTGCATGTATATGTATACTTTTCCTTTAAACTAATGTTTTCTTGTTAATATGTGTAAGGGCTCTGAGTTAATTATGCCTATGTAGGTACATATATATTTGCACACATATATATATTTTATGCATACATGTATATGAATGATCATTCATATGCATAGATATAGCTATAAATATAAGTTACATAGATATGTGCCCATATATCTATATAGAGTCAGTATTTCAATGCTACATCAAGTTTGATACATATCACAACCATATTTAAAAACTGTATTCCTTGAGTCTGGGAAAATTAATTCTTATTAGGATCAGCAAAGTCAAAGTAGACAAACAGACTGTCAACTGACTGACTCCTTAGGGAACCAGCCTTTACCAGCAAGTGAGTGTTATCAATGATTATCAAACCCACTGTCAAGAAAATGTGAACTTGTGGCTTCTTGTGTCTGGTGGGGCCATGAGATGCATACATATTTGAAATGAGAAAATAATTAGCTTGGTGTTTTCTTCATCATGTTTTTCTTGCTATGACTAATGCTCTATATAAATGAATGTGAATCCCTAAGGACTCAGGGTCATGCATACGCCCAATAAACAGAAAGCAAAGTTGATGCATTTGGCTCTGCATTATGAAAAATTATTAACCATGTCATAGCAAAATACAATATTAGTTGTCTGAGAAGTACACTATCTGCACTATATATACCATTCCTTATGTTCTGGGGGTGAGGGGTAGGAGGAATTGTTTCTCAAGCTACAAAGGGCAAGAACAGTATTCTCTAAATAACTATTAATATGAAAGGAGTAATCAGTCACATTTAAAAGAAATCACTTCTGAAAGCTGTGATAGGGAGGAAAAAATAGTTCTGGTTTAGGACATAAAAACATTGCTTTAAATATTATGCTTCTCAGTTATGGGGGTAAATATTTCTCTATTTATAGATGCATGCCTAATGTTAAATATTAAGTAAAGAATAATTTAATACCCAAATAATTAAGAAAAAAATCAGAGAAAGAAGTGACCAATATTAGTAATGAATATTGATAAAAAGATAGTAAATAAAATATATCGAATGTTATAACTATATATGTATACAAAGATGTGTATGTCTAATTAAACATGATAATAAGTTTGGATGTTTGGATTTTTGACAGGAAGACAAGTAGAACTAAATGATATATTTACTAAATAGGTATTAAAATGATAAATAATATAAATATGAATAATATTAACAACAAAAATGGTCTGATTATACCTATACATGTAGAAAAAAAAAAACTTTTGCAAAATGCAGCACTTGTTCTATTTTAAAGCTACTAAAAATCAAATGAATTTAAATCTATTTAAAACCCAGGGAAAGCATTAGAGATCTGGATCCAAGAAAGCATTGTATAATGGGACAACATTTTAAAGGAAAAATGTATATGAGAAATATTTCCACAATTACTAACCATGGACTTTAGAGGCATAAGGAAGAAGTATGATGTATAACTCCTGACAAAGAGGGATGATGGACCAAAGGAGCAGAATTAGAGATATATTTTTGAACATGGCACAAGTTTAGATTTGTTCTGCTTGGCTAGGGCCAAGCATATAGATAGATTGATTGTTTTCTGCCCTGAATCATTGGGAACTCACATGGCCTAGAACATGTAGTGCCTGGCTGGTTTCTCTCCTTGTTGCATTTATTCTTTCCTATTCTTAGGTGAACAAAGTTTGGGGACAATTAGTGTGAGCTTCCAAAGATTGGAAGTATCATCAGAGTTTGTCAGCAGCCATGGCCACCATTGTCATAAACTTAGACCAGCAATGAATTAACTTGGCAGGAAACCAGGAATCACTTATGATAGATGGGCTTTTGCCTTATCTATCCTGGATACTGACACCTTTACCCCAATTACTGTCTGTTGAAAACGTGTACTGTGCCACAGGAACCACTCTGGTTGGATGTTGCCTGTTATTGCCCAAATCTAAGTCTTAACCTTATTCCCTGGTCATCTCTGGATCATATGGCTGTCTTCTCCCACTCATGATTCCCACTTTAAAGCATCCCTTTATGTGTTGTTGTTTTCCTCCATTTAAAGACTGTAAGCTCTTGAAGGCTAGGATTGTTTTGTTTACTTCTATTTGCATCCCCAGCACTTAACATGGTGTCTGGAATATTTTGAGGATACATAGTCAAAATCATGAATAATCAGAGAAAAGTAAATTGAAACAAAGATTAAATGTTGCATGGCCTAGAACTTAGCACAGTGCATAGCACATATTAGTCACTTGTTAATGTTTATCAATTAATTGATTATACTCATCAAGCTTATACAGATGCAAAATGGTGGGAAGAAATGTTTGAAGTGGTTTGAGAAAAGTCATTCTATTTCACTGGAGAAGCAATGGATAGATTCAACCAGTCTGTAAAACACTATGGAGAAGACATTAGTAAATATATTGTTCATGCTCCTTTGACCCAGAGAATCCACTACTGGTATACATCCAAAGGAAGCTGATAGCAAGAAAAGACAGATAGGTACAAACATACCCATAGCAATTTTCTTCAGGGGGAGAAAAGTTTTACCTATGTCTGTATGCCACATTTTGGAACTTAATTAGTTATTATATAACTACTTCCTGTCCATATGGATTCTTTCTCCATCTGTACTTCAAGCTCTTTGAAAGCCAGGACTATGTCTCACACATCTTTTTTAGCTCTGTGGTTCCTGGCACCTATCTCAATAAATACTTATATTGAGTATAATTAAATAGAACTTAAGGCTCGTTGAACTCTCCACTATATCCCAGAATAGCTGTTTGATGTTTCTAAGTACATATTCTCAGGTAGTGGTGAAATGAAATACTTGTTGTCTATAGTTAATTATGAAGCCTTTTCTGTCTTCTGTGTGCTTGGGATTTAACATGGTGTAAAAAGAACTCTAGCTAAAGAGTTGAAAGATGAGTGGTTACTAGTTGTCTGACATTGGGTATATAATTATTACTTTTTTGACTCCATGTTCTTACATGCAAAAGAGATGATCTTGCTTATCCGATCTACCATTCATCAATTAAGAAATATTTATCAAGTAACTGCCATGTTAGAGGAAGAGAGATAGCAAGGATTTGTCAATAGAGACTAAGCTTTTGAGTCAGAAAGACAAAAGTTCAAATGTAACTTCTGACATATCATTGCTATGTTATCCTGGGAAAGTCATTGAATCTCTCAATGTCCCCAAGCAAGTCTCATTGATAGAATTTCCTTACTGGGAATTCCTTATAGATAGTTTCTTATCCTAGCCACCACTCCAAATGCCCTCCCTCAATTAGATTGCTAGCTCCTTAAGAGAAGACTTTTATGTTTCTTTGTACCCCCATTGATTGGCCCAGAACATGGAGAATAGTAGGTCCTCAATAAATGTTTGTTGAAACTTGGAACTAAGCCCAAATGGCTTATAAATGTGCTTATACCCTTTGGCCCAGCAAATACCATGACTAGATCTGCATCCTAAAGAGATTTTAAAAGAAGGACCTATATCTACAGAAATATTTATAGCAGCTCTTTTTATACTGGCAAAGAACTGGAAATTGAGGGAATATTCATTCATCAGTGAATGACTGAATACTATGGTGCTAAAGGAAATAATGGCAGCACACTTTCAGAAAAATTTAGAAAAAACTTACATGATCTGATGTAAAGTAAACAGAACCAGGAAAACATTATACATAATAAGAGTAATGTTGTATGATCATCAACTGTGAATGACTTAGCTATTCTCAACAAAACAATGATCCAAGATAATTCCCAAAGGACTTACCACGAAAAACGGTATCCACTTCCAGAGAAAGAACTGAT
The DNA here is from genome assembly GCF_011100635.1 of Trichosurus vulpecula. NCBI lineage: Eukaryota > Metazoa > Chordata > Mammalia > Diprotodontia > Phalangeridae > Trichosurus > Trichosurus vulpecula. The sequence goes on along the minus strand of NC_050577.1, from coordinate 229,338,851 downwards.
GGAATCTGAATGCAGTTCAAAGCAAACTTTCTTAACTTTATTTTTCTCTTCTTTCTTTCTTTTTCTTTCTTTCTTCCTTCCTTTCTTCCTCTCTCTCTCTCTCTCTCTCTCTCTCTCTCTCTCTCTCTCTCTCTCTCTCTCTCCCTTCCTTCCCTCCTTCCCTCTCTTTTGTTCTTTCTCTCTCTCTCTCTTTCTTTCTTCCTTTCTTTCCTTCCTTTCTTTATTTTTCTCTATTTTCTTTTGCAACAAAGCTAATTTGGAAATTTATTTTGTACAACTGCAAATATATAATCAATATCAAATTGCTTGCTTTCTTAAGGAAAGAGTTTGGAATTCAATTTTTTAAGCAATTGGGGTTAAGTGACTTGCCCAGAGTCACATAGCTGGTAAGTGTCTGAGGCTGGATTTGAACAGAACTCAGGTCCATCATGATTTCAGGGCCAGTGCTCTATCTACTGCACCACCTAGCTGCCCCTAGAACTCAAAATGTTTAAAAAACAAATGTTCAAATTGTTTTTACATGTAGTTGAATTTTTTTAAGTGAATAAATAAAAAATGAAAGAAAGTTGAGTTTGGTGATCACTAAGATCACCTTAAGCTCTGAATCACATTAAAATGTTTGTCTGATCGCTGACTAACCTATGCTATTATAATCACAGATCTGGTCCCCAGGCAAAATATAGGGAAGGTACCAGGAACTAAGGAAACAAAAGGAAAAATAAAGCAGTCCCTAACTCCAAGGAATTTGTAGTCTATCAGCAGAAGAAACATGTAGATAAAAAATTTATATAAAATGTATCTGATGTAAGTCAGTGATTTTAAGAGAGAAAACACCAGCCACTGGGAAAATCAGAGAAGGCCTCGTGGAGAAGGTACTACTTGAACTGAGATTGAAAGAAACCTAGGGGATGTGTAGAGGTAGATGGTTAGGTGGAAGTATACTACAGGCATGAAAGAAGGTCAGTGGAAAGGCATCTAAATGGGACATGGAGTGTCAAGCATGAGGAATGTTCCCCATTCTGGTAATGTCCAATGTCCACCATAATCAATATCCCTCCTCACTCCAGAAAACCTTACTCAAAAGTCACCGCTTCCAGAAAGTCTTTCCTTTTTCCCACTTGACAATGATCATACCTCTAATCTGTTTTCCCTCATCATTGTTCATACATGCCCCATTTAAATGGTATACATAAGAACACAGAAACAGAAAACTGTCTATTTGACAGATGAGGATACTGAGTTCCTGAGGGGTTTAGTTGCTTACTCGAAGTCATATAACTAGTTAGGAAGCCACTGGAATGTGAACTAGAAGCCAGGTTTCTTTTTGCTCAGAATGAGGTCCTTTCCTTTATACTATTCTTCCTGTCACATTTTTCCCCCACCCACCCACAAATGTGAGTAAATGTTTAGTTTTCAAATTTACTCAGTCCATTCCCTGACAGAATCTAAGTTCCTGGGCAGGGATTTCTTTTTTTCTTTTCTCTTGTATCTCTAGAACTGAGTACAGCAGCTGGCACATAGTAGAGAGTTAATGAACATATACAGATTGATTCCTTGGGGGCAGGGAGCACATTTCTTTGGTTCGTATGTCTATGTAATACATAGAAGGTGTTATTCCTTTGTAGATGGTCCCGGTAAGTAACAAAAAAAGGAAGTCATTAAGATAAAAGAGACAATGACCACTGGAAAACTCATTGTAAGAACACTACTTAGGCCACCAAAGAAGACAACAATTACCAATGCTGCTTCAGAGACTGCCACTCATAATTGAATAAAATTGATATTGAAAATACCTCCCATTCAAAAGCAAGGCTTATGAAGTAACAGACAAGTATTTTTTTTAATCTTGGGAATCATACTAATGTGTACCTTGAGTACCTTGCTACCTTGGAATTCTGGGCGTGATCATATATGCCATTTGAGTTTCCCTGGTAATTTTCACACACTAGCCAAATAATACCACATGAATTTATAGAGGATGTATGCAATTTGATCAAACAAGCCCAGGAGCAGTCATGCCTAGGACCTGTAGTTAACAAATTGGTACAGGGGTTTGGAAACAAAACTATGGTCAGCATTTCCTCAACTGATCAAGGGCCAAGATGCTACAGATGCCCAGATAATTTCTGCCAGATCAAATCATTCTCAGACAAGAATCTCCTATTGAATATGTTGGTCATGTAAGACACTTTTCCTTGTCTCATGGAAAGTTGACTGTTGAAATCTTAGCAGCATTTCTATAGGGACCAAACAGGTGTCCTAATAAGTATTTTATAGACAATATGTGTGTTGTGGGTATGTATATATGTATATATACATGTACATGCTCATATGTCTGTGTCTATATATGTGTGTATATACATTTATATATTTGTATATGAATATATACATATATATATATATATATATATATATATATATATATATTCTTATTGTGCATATTGAGGAAAATGATTATTTTTCCTTCATATTAATAGTCAATTATTCAATTAAGACTAAGATTTTTTCAGAAGCCTGTAGGTTGTTTATTCTCTGAAGGACATTACTGATAATGAAATTGGATTAACTTTCTTAACAATCTTGCTCAAGGCCCACCCAGGTAGGGAAGCATTTTGTGTTCTACTCAAGTTGGGATGGGGATAAATCCTTTGATTAGATTGCTAAAGTCTGGACAGTTTAGAAGTACATCCCCAAGCCCTTCATTATAATGGTTCCACCTTTCTTTATAATATTCATCCTTCTTATTAATTGTTAAGCAATCCAAGTTCATTGCCACCCTCAGAAATGCCCACTCTTGTATGGGCATATAAACCATGAGCCCATCACCATGATTCATCTTTGGTCCAACAGAAATGGCCAAATGACCATTCCTTTTACTAATAAAATGCTAGCATAATATGACTTATTACCCAGAAACCATAGCTCTTGAAGTTTTTAAACATCATGATATTAATATAGAGTATACATATACATGTGTGAATATAGTAATAATAATAGCTAGCATTTATATAATACTTTGAGGTTTGTAAAGTGATTTACAAATGTTTTCTCATTTTATCCTCGCAACAACCTTGAGAAACAGGTGCTATTAATATTCCCATTCTGCAGTTGAGGAAATTGAGGCAGACAGATGGAGTGACTTGCCCAAGGTCACACAGCTAGTGTATGATGCTGGATTTGAACTCAGGTCTTTCTGACTCCAGGTCCACAGCACTATCCATCTAGCTGCTTAGTATAAATACATGTTCTTATATTTGTGCATGTGTGTATGTGTCTGTATATATGCATGTTAATAGAATGTATTCTGGGCATAAAAGAAATCTTGAGCAGAGGCTGCCAAATAGGCATTAGAATGTCTTTTCTGAGGAATAGAGAGAAAGCCAGTTTGGCAAGAACCTAGCAATTTCTCCATGCATTTCAATCTTACCCTGAGGTCAAACCTCCATAAGTGATCCCAGCAATACTCTTGATGCCTTCCCTATGGTTCCTTTGTCATCTTGTAGGTAGCAACGGACCATGGCATCATCTCTTATTTTTGCTATACAGATGGCCCACTTGAGTTCTAGTCATATAAATCCTTTGTAATGGTGCATGAGTCTCTATTAACATATGAACATTTTATTCTACTAACTTATTTGTTTTATTTGTATGCATAAATTAGTCCTATTCTATATCTCAAGAAACCTAGAAGTGTGGAAAGACTATGGTCTTTGGATTCATAGGACCTGAGTTAAAATCTTGCCCCTGCCTGGCAATGCCTACCTGGGTGATTTTAGATAAGTCAACAACTTCATTGGGCCTCTTCTGTAAAATAGAAGGTGGGGCTGGACTAGATCAATGCTGTCAAAATCAGTTAGAAATGGATCCCTACAGGTCAAGTATTGACTTAGAAAATCACAAATTATCACTATGTTGTATTGTATTTTCATTTATTTTATTAATATGTTTCCCAATTGTATTTTAATCTAGTTCAGGTTACACTTGGGAGTTGGACCTTGAGTTTGATATGGTAGGACCATGAAATTCTAGACTATCTATAACAGGTCTGTCCAAAACGTGGCCCGCAACTGGCATGCAACCTACAGTGTGATTTATGTGGCCTGCCTACAAGCATAGAAATTTACATAAATGCTTTAGTAAATGAAGCCAAGTTACCACAGACCTCTCACTAAAATGGCAAATCAAAATATATTGTCTATTGTTTCAATAAAGAACCTAAGGTTGGACAGTCCAAATCTAGAATATAGGCTAAGCTTGAATGACTCCAAGGTCAAGGGTAGTCTTATCATATTTGGCGGGGAGGAGGGAGATCAAAGAGCCTTCTCCAAATGCACCAATAGATCATAGACCCCAGTGTAACACACTGAGCCAGGAGATAATTAGATAAGCAGTAGTCATCTGCTTTTATGGGTAGGGGTAGGGTGGAAAACCATTCCCACAGATTCATCAAACACTTTTTTTTTTCTCTTGTATTCCTTTGCATGCATCTGAACCAGACTGCATAAATGTGCGTGTGTGTGCGTGTGTGTGGGTACACAAATATGAATCATAACCATAAGACAGACAAAGCTATCAAATAATATCTTATAATTTATGTGTAAGGCAGATTATTGGATTTAAAACCAGAGATAAAAGTAAATATTGAATGAGCTACCAAACATTTGAACAAAGTCAAATTCACAAAATATCATGGATTTTATTCTAAAACAGCTTTCTTCTAATTACCCTATTTCCTTTCCACAAAGAACAATCAACCTCAAATTATTTTAAACTATTTCCTACTGGAGACATTTTGTTTTGTTTTGTTTCACTTACTCAATAGTAACAAGGACAACTTTTTAAAAAGTTTTATTATAATTGGACTCCAACCAACTTTCTAGGCTGATTACACATTGTTCACCTTCACCCACCAAACAAACCAGCTTATTTTCTGTTCCCTGTACAAAGGACAGTGATAGTGCCAGTTTAGAATGGCTAGATGACAGTAGATTTTTAAATTTTCAGTGTAAGTACTCACCCAGTGAAAATTGGCAAACCCTAAAAATTAGGGCTTGATTTATATTGTTTAGACTTAAGAAAGTGATAGAGAAAATTTAATAATGAAAATTAATTTACAGTCTGACAGATGACCTTTTTTCCCCCAGGGAGGTGACAGTTAATATTACCTACTACAGATGCTGGCATTTGAATTCAGATCTAGTATGCTAAGAGGTTACCTAGGTGCTTAGTATAAATAAATGTGCATGAGATGGAAGGTAGAGATCTCTACATGCCTTTCTTACCCCTCCCCCAAATAATACTATTTCATGTTTTCCAATTACATATAAAGATAGTTTTCAACATTCACTCTTATGAGATTGTGAGTTCCAATCTTTTTTCTCTCCTTGCAACCCCTCCCTAAGACAGCAAGCAATCTGATAGAGGTTATGGATGTACAATCATATTAAAAATATTTCCAGATTAGTCATGTTGTGAAAGAAGAATCAGAAAAATAGTGGAAAACTATGAGAAAAATAAAAGTGAAAATAGAATATTTCAATCTGCATTCAGAGTCCATAGTTCTTTCTGGATGTGGACAACATTTTCCATCATGAGTCTTTTGGAGTTGACTTGGATCATTGCATTGCTGGGAAGAGCTAAGTTGATCATCACACAATGTTGCTCTTACTGTGTACAATGTTCTCTTGGTTCTGCTCACTTCACTCAGCATCAGTTCATGTAAATCTTTCCAGGTTTTTTCTGAAATCTGCTTGATCATCATTTCTTATAGAACAATAGCCTTCTATTATGTTCATATATCACAGCTTGTTCAGCTATTCCCAAATTGATGAGCATTCCTTCAGTTTAAAATTCTTTGCCAACAAAAAAAGAGCTGCTTTATTTTTTTTTTCAAACATGTCAATTCTTTTCCCTTTTTTTCATGACCTCTTTGGGACACAGATGTAGTAGTTGTATTGTTGGATCAAAGTCTCCATGCCATTCAATACTGTTGTTGCTGTTGGTCCTTTGTTTCTGAAGAAGACGGTGACCTCATGAGGGTGATATCTTGACTTGCAAGTGAACTGGATTTAAGTGAGGCAGAACCGTACAAATGCATCAGCCTCACTCTCTCCTTTAGAGTTATCAGAGTCCAATGACAAGAACTAGGTCAAGACAACTGATAGTGGCCCCCATCTAGCTCAATATCCCTTTGGGGGCTAGACTAGGGAAAAGATCAAGCATCCAGCCAGTCTTGCTCCTTTTGAGTCAGAAATTTCTGTCTTCCCTTGGAAAAGGGAAGGCCATATTTTAGACATAGATCTCCATGCCACCACATAGTCACATCTATTTGACCATCATGTTCAATCCTGTGTAGTTTTGTCTTTGCCCTTGGGATAAATGTCCATAAGTGATCCAAGCATTCCTTTTGTCATCTATCCACATGTGTGAGGTAGTGAGAAAACAAAATGTGAAGACTTCTCAGGGAATATATGTATATATATATATATATATGTGTGTGTATATATATATATATGTCTATTTATATCTATACTTAAAAATGTTTAAAAATCAAGAAATGGGGAAATAGGGAAGTGGAAAAATTCTGAGGCCGTGAGAGTTTGATTACTCAGCCTCTGGGAAAGTTTCTTTTTTTTCTCCTGAAACTTTTTGTTCTTTCTTCTAGTTCTGGTTCAAAGATTTATTAAGTAAGAATACGGTCACTGTGACCTGCTTTCCTTTACTGTAAAAGTACTGTAAAAGAATGGAAAGGGTCTCCCCTTGTCTTCTTCTCCTTCTTTAGATTTATAAATGTCACCTCAGTTGTAATCATTAACTAAGGGAATGGGAATTGGAATTTCTGTGCCTTGATTTCCTGGTTCTTTGTCTAGTTTTTCCACACTCAGATTGTAAGCCTGCCTCCCAGCCAATGGTGAGAAGGGTCAGAGGTGGGCGGGAATTCTCTTGCATTAGGTAGTTAGGTATAATTATTGGTGTTTTGCTCCTTGTACTTTGCTTCCCTTGCTAGATCTGTTCTGGCAGAGGATGCCCTATTCTCATGAGAATCAAATAAAATTTTATCTCTGTTCCCACCCTAAGATGGTTCCTTATCAAAAATTATTTTTTTAATTGATGAGGGTCTTTCATCCCACACACACAGTGCCCCCTAGCTGCTTAGTATAAATACTTAAATTTATATAGATGGAGTCATATAAGCACACCCCTGCTTGGACATGGCATTTTATCTCCCATCTTTAGGTCTTTTCAAGTGCTTTCCCATGCCTAGAATGATCAACTTCTTTATCCTCACTTCTCAAAAACCTTATCTTCCTTCAAGATTCAGCTTGTCTCACCTTCTACAAGAAACCATTCCTGATTCCCCCAAATGATGGCACCCTAGCAGCAACCAATTTTTTCCTCTTTATTTTATGTGCAAATTGTATTTACTTATCTATCTGCCCATTTTTCCTCCTATTAGAATGTAATTTCCTTGAGGGCAGATGTGTTAGTTTCATCTTTGTACCACTAACACAGTGACTGGCACATAGGGACAACTTATTAAATGTTCATTAAGTTGAACTGAATAGGATTTCAAAGCAAAAAACATAAACAAAAACTTTTTTTAAAAAAATTGTATTGATATCTTTTGTTTTAATAATACCTTCATTCCCAAAAGTATTTCTCTCTCCCATATTATGCTTACTATGACTCATAATTAATAACAAAGAGTAAAAGAGTTTTTTTTTAAGTTCTGCAAAACTAACCAATCTTTTAACCAAATCTCACAGTATGTGGGTACTCTACACCCGCAGTCCCACATCACTATGAAGAGGAAATTTCAAAAAATAAATTAAATGAATATCAAACTGTCAGAAGAAATCAAATGAATAAATTTTGATGGATTCATTCTAATATCACCTTCTAATTATCTCTCATTCCCAATGAACCCATCCCTAATTATGTTTCATCATTTTCTGCTAGATATATTTTTTTGGTTATCCAGATACAATAGTGGCAACCAAAAGGTTTTATTTCAATAGTTCAGTGTTTGTTGACAAAATGCAAATGCTTTATTAGCATTTAAATTGTTGTACTTATAAAAATGAATTCCAGCTAAATTAGAAATCTTTTAGAAAAAAATTAGATTACTTCATTGGGCAAAGTGTGATGGGGGGAAAAACTAAAAACAAAACACAAACAAAAATAGCCTTTTCTCCAGAAGAAAAAGCAAATTAAAGGAAATGTTCGATACTGATCAGGAAGGGATATGGAAAGACTGCGTCCCTAAGTCATACACCATCCAATTCTTTCACCTGTTTACATGGAGCGCCCTGTGAGAAGCACAGAAACACGGACAACGTTGAAGAAATCTCATCATGCTGAAGCAAAAACACACAGAATAATTGCTTTTACCAGATTTGTAGCAAAGGCATCTCTGGAAGGCTGACCTTTCTCATGTAACTGCAGGCTTCAGCCAACCTCTTTTGACTTTCCTCCTAATTTATGTGAGAAATGGGGGAAAAAGACATTTCCATTACATTATGAGCAGGTCATCCCCTCCCTTGCTGCATTTCCTCAGGGTCGACACAGTCACCAGACATAATGGATAACTGGTATAGGAGAGGTGCTAGAACAAGCCACAAAGGATGAAAGCCATACCACTTAACAACCCAGCCTCATTTTTTTCATTTTACAAATAGTCCCATTAATCAGATAGACTGGGTTCAAAATCAGGGAAGTCTATGAAACAGACCTTCCTTTTCTTGCCCCCCCCATCCCGTCCCCACAGCATCACCAGAAACATTTGACAATTTTCCCCTTCAGTAAATTACAGGTCCTGGTGGAAGTCAAGGATTGCATTTCCCACACAGAGCAAGACATATATTTCCCACTCCTAGCAGTTACTAAGCTAAAAAAGATACTGATTATAAAGGTTAGCAGATTAACGTAGGATTCATTTTTTTAAAAAAGGCTTCTATCCATGAGTTTTTGTGCAGTTTGTTTAAAAGATATGAAGCTCACTTCCCCCTCTACTTTTATTATATGACCTCACAGCTGCAAAATCTATATGAAGGGGGAAAAAGTTTGAAAGGAAATAAGCTTATTCAACTGCAAAGAATCTTAGATTAAACAAGAAGAATCTGGGACTGAAATTCAATTACCCAAGCATCACAATTTAAATGCTAATAAATAATACCTTTGTGTGTCTAAGGGATGAGTGGAGCTGAAAAGGTCAGAACCTGTGTGTTTGGTCTCTTTTGCAAGTTTGATAGCTCTGTTTAAGGTTTCTTTCCCTCTCTTTGGTTTACAATCCACTAAGATTGATTCTACACTTATGGAAACTGTAGGATGCTCATTTCCAGTCTCAGTTTGGTAAGCTCTACAGGGAGGAAAAAGACCTTTGTCCACTTCGATGTTCTGTACTTACGATGAGGTGGGGGAGGGATGAGGAAAAAATGCACACATTTTAAATGAGCCACTAGAAAAAGAAACTAAGCCCTAATCAAAGTGACAAACATTCAGATGGATTTGTGCTCTCGAAGATTCCAAAGTTAGTTTCAAAGATTCAAATCACAACCTACCCATACCTACCTATCCAGCATGGCTCTCATCCAAGTCTTGGTAGTATTTTACTGCAGGGAGTACACTCAATATACCAGGGGGGTTTTCTTTGTTTTCTGCTGAGTCTTCAAAGACAGAAGTGAATCCCCTAAGGCTATTATCCAACTCTCTCTCCCTGAATAACCTTTTTTATTTGCTCATACATTCCCACAATGAGATCTTTCACTACATTTTATTCTTCAAAGTTCCTCTTTATTATATCATATGCCATGGATTGTTGATATCCACTATATAATACTCTACTGCTTTCTCTGCCTCTACTTCCTTTTCTAGTGAAGTCTAAAATGGAAGAAGCATGGATAGACCATATTTTGTCTGAAAATTATCTGGAGGTTTTATTACAATTCCATGTTAATATTGGCAAGTAGGTGGTAGAGTGGATAGAACACCGGGCTTGGAATCAGGGAGACTCATCCTCATGAGTTCAAATGCAGCCTCAGACAATTACTCACTTTATGATCCTGGACAAGCCATTTCCACCTGTTTTCCTCAGTTCCTCATCTGTAAAATGAGCAAGAGGAGGAAATGGCAAACTACTCCAGGATCTTTGCCAAAATAAAAGCTCAAATGAGGTCACAAAGAGTTGGAAATGATTGAAATGACTGAAAAAGAACAGAAAACAATCTTAATATGAGTGGAAAATTGGAAATGGCTACCAAAAAATTAACATAATCTTAAATTTCATAAAGAGAGGCACAGTGCCCAGAAGAAAAGAGTAATTGACCTGCTATACATAGTTTCTTTTAGCCAAAGCACATCTGGATAGTACTATGGTCAGCTAGGTGCATCATATTTTAGGGAAAGCATCGTGAAACTGGAAAACAAGTAGAGAAGTTCCACCAGGTTGCCATAATGCTCTGAGATTAGGTCATCCAATGGGCAGTTGAGATTCTTAACCTGGAGAAGAGAATATTTGGCTTAGACATGATTGTCTTCAAGTATTTGGGAAGTTGTTATTTGGAAGACGGGCTAGACTCATTTTGCTTATCTTCAAAGGACAGAATCAGAGGTAATTCTTAGAAATTACAAAATTAAAAAAAAAAAGATTTCATTATGGAGGAGTTAGATACAGTTCAGTAGATAGCTTTGGGCAATGTCTGGATGGCCATGTATATGGAGAGAGAATATTTGTTCCTAGACATATTTGACTAGATGGCCTCTGAGATCCCATACATCTGTAAAGTGCTCTGCTTTTAGAAAGATATTTGGTACATTGAGATCATGAAATGATCTCTGGGGGATTAAATGCTGAGGGATTAAAGGATCTTGCCCAGTTCTTAGTATTGTTTCTGGTACATAGTTGGTACTTAATAAATGCTTGTTGACTTAATAAATTCTCGTTCCATTAATATTATGATGGGAGGCATTTTTTCCTCCACATACGCAATTCAATCAGACATACACAGAATCAGTCAATAGACAGTAGTTTCTAAAACTGTGTAAACAACGTTGTCTATACTCTGTGGCAACTTTATTAGGTACACATTCCTCATTAATTAAAAAAAGAAACAATATTATTAGCTAGCCAAATAAGTTTGCCATGCCCCTAGAAGCTTTAAATAGCAGGAGATTTTTACCATTTTGTCAGGCAATTTATGGACCAGGCAGCAATGAAAGACCCCAGGCTTAGTTCCCTAAGAAGTAATTGATCTGGGCTGGGTGGGGAGGGTTGTTGTTCTTTTCCAGACTTGTATTTTTTTGAGATGTCTTTCCTCTCTCACTTCTCCTTCTCCTTCTCTTCCTCCCCCACTTCCCTCCTCTGTCTGTCTCTGCTTTTTCTTCCCTATGTGTGTGTGTGTGTGTGTGTGTGTGTGTGTGAAAAGTTAGTAATGGGCTTCCCTGAGCTCTCAGACAACTTGTGTAATTCTCTTTCTCAATTTGAACCTCCTTTCTTAATCTCTCATTTTCTCATTCTCTCTCACTCTGTCTCTGTTGCTCTGTCTCCTTCTCTATCTCCATCGTTCCCTATCTCTAGTAGCAGTAGTAGTAGTAGTAGTAGTAGTAGTAGTAGTAGTAGTAGTAGATAATGCATCTAGAAGACAAACTAAGTATAAGCAGAGATACAGAAAGATACGGGCAACTAGGTCATCCAGAGGATGGAATGTCAGACTTGGAATCAAAAAGACCTAAGTACTAAACCTGCCTCAGGCACTTAGTTGAGCAACCCTGGGCAAGTCAATCATGCTACATCTACCTCAATATCCTCATGTGTAACACTTCCCTCCCAAGCCAGTTGTGAAGATAAAATAAGCTCATAGTTGTAGAACACTCTATAAATGTTAAAACACTCTAAATACTATATGTATATATATATATATATATATATATATATATGTGTGTGTGTGTGTGTGTGTGTATGTATGTGTATGTATATGTGTGTGCATATACAGGGTGTCCATAAAGTCTGTGTGCGTCTTAAAGTTACAAGTATTTTAAATTGCGCATGGACTTTATGGACACCATGTATGTATATATGTATGTGTATGTGTATGTGTATATGTATATGTATATGCACATGTATATGTATATGTACGTGCATATGCATATGTATATGCATATGCATATGTATATGCATATGTATATGCATGTGTATGTGTATGTGTATGTGTATTGTGTGTGTGTGTGTGTGTGTGTGTGTGTGTGTGTGTGTGTATACACACTCATAGTTTCTGGTTCAAGATGGGGCATTCCTTCAAGCTGCTTCCTCCCTCAGCTGGCTCACTGATAGTATTTAGAGCACTTTAACATTTATAGAGCACCCATATGTGGTTTGGGTAAAGCAAACTATTTGTAGCAGGTCGATTACTCTTTTCAGCTGTCTTCATGAATATTTCCTTTGGCCATAGATATTCTCTAAATGTATTTGTCACTACCAAAATACTATGAATTTGAGTGTCATGAACTTTGCATGTTTTTCTGGAAATGTGCACACAAGCATTTGGGCATGGGTGAAGAGGGTGGTTTTGTAGGTCTTGTTCTTGCTATACCTTCTCAGTTAATGCCTTTGTTAAAAGCTAGTTGAGGCTTCTGGCCAACTGTTAGTAGGAATACTGTGGGTAGGAATTCTTGAGTGACAATACTAAAAATCTAGTATTGGTAAACCTAAGTACTGGTAGCAGCTTCCGTACATCTGGCCCCTCACTAAAAGTGTAGCCCAGGGAGTGAGCCCAGAACAGATATTCTACCTAGAATCTGGAAATTTCTGTGAGCATTTCTTATACTATAGAGATAATACTGTAATTTCTGGGTAGCTCCTACACCAAAAAATAAAGCTAAGTAGTGAATTCCAATCTTTTTTTGATCCCCTTGGGCTAGACGGTTTCAAGTAGGTGAGTGGGTAGCATTTGGAAAAAGAGAGGTCTTAGGAGAGATAAAAGATTATGAGAATATCTTTCGAGGCTGTATCCAGAAGATGATTGGAGGGGTAAGATTAGCCATAAAGGACATAAGGATTGTCATCTGGAGCCAAAGGCCTAGAACAGTGGTGTGAAACTCATATGGAAAGAGGACACACCAAACAATACATAAGGATCCTTGCAGGCCACATATTGACTTAGTTTCAAATTATAATATTATCTATATTTTATAGTATTTTCATTTCATTTTGTTAAATATTTCCCAATTACATTTTAAACTGATTTGACCAGCACTCAGGAATGTTTTGGGCTGCATGCTCCCTGCCCTCAAGAATGTGTTTGACACTTCTGGTCTGGAGGACCACTTAACTTTCCAAACAGATATACCCTATAGATCTCAGTAACCTGGAGAAAAGTTCTAGTTGCTCCACCCTGGGTACACCATTTTGGTTTTCATTACTTCCTTGTGAAGCAGCACAATAATCCAGGTAGAGGAAAAGAGAACCATGTCACAACAAAATTTTCTGCCCCTGATCATGACCTTATAGTTTCTGGAACTTTGAATGGCTAATATTCCTGCCATTCAATATGAAATCAAATGAAAACCCATATGGAGGAAAGTTACATGATCCTGAATAAACATATAATATTCAAGCATCTCTTCCTTAAGCTAAGTTTCTAGAATGATATTATGCTACTTACACAAGAGATACTAAGCTAAAAATCTGGCAGTAAGCCAACTGGTGAGTATTCAACCTATTTAAGAGGAAAACACAGGCAGAAGCTTTGATGTTAATGGTATACTAGATTACTCTTTTCACATTGTAATGCAGGGTACACAGAAGTGTGGAGTCTTTGATAGGTGATAGGAGTCTTTTGCTGTGCTCCCACAGGTCTACTCCTAAGTCTGCTGTGAGGTTTGCTAGGATGTACAACCATCTCATCTCAGTTCCAGTGCTTTTTGGGATTCCACTTTCATTTGTCCTTCTTATGGCAATACAAGAAAAGATAAGATTGAGTTATTCGTTCTTGGTTCTGATATACAAATGCACATCTTTTATAATGTATTCTTCTTATCATTACTATGAGCAATTTCTTTTCTAAATTTATATTACATGAATCCCAATGTCTGTCTGTCTGTCTATCTATCTACTTATCTATCTATCTATCTTGGTGCTGGTATACAAGTGGAAAAGTTTTACATAACTTTTACAAGTCATTCTTCATATCATTATTATGATCAATTCCTTTTCTAAATGTACATTATAGAAATCCCAGTATCTACCAATCTATCTATTTGTCTGTCTGTCTGTCTCTCTGTCTGCCTATCTATCTATCTATCTATCTATCTATCTATCTATCTATCTATATCTATTGACTTCTTTGCATCAGCTATGCATTGCTCTTAGTTTCAATCCCTTAGTGTCAAACAGAACTAGTGTCCTTCCTCTTTCTCATTACAGATCTTTAAAAATTTGAACATACCTATGTATCATGGCCCTCCTGAGGCTTCTTTTCTTCAGGTAAAATATATTCAGTTTGTTCACTCAGTTTTCACATTCCATATCATCTCAACATTCTGTTGCCCTTCTAAGGACACTCTTGTCAATAACCTTGTTAAAGTGTAGTGCCCAGACCTGGACTCAACACTCCAGGTGAAGTCTGAATGGCATTATCACTTTTTTATTCCTTGGTTTCCTGCTCTTCTTAATGTACCCCAAACTCACAATAAATTTTTTGGCTGCCACATCACACTGATAATTCTTGGAAACTGCAGTCTGTTAAGAACTCTAGATCCCCTTTTCATCCTATCAAGGCATCTATTGTCTTATATTTATAGGTTTGATTTTGTTTGCCCAAGGAAAAAAATTTAACATTTATCCCTATTTAGTTTCATTTTTAACATTCATCCTAATTATTTAGATTATAAGATCCTTTTGGATCCCAAGTCAATTATCCAGTATGTTAGCTATCACTTAAACATTCATGTTATTTGCAAAGCTCGTTAGCATATCATCTATATCTTTATCTAAGTCATTGATATTTATTGGACAAAAACAAACAAACAAAAAAATTGGGACAATGAGAATTCAGTATTTCAGAAATTTGGTTTTGACAAGACTTCATATTATAAGCTACAATAAGCTCCAAAGGATACATGATATAGTTAAAAAAAGCCAAGTCAGAAATAAAATAAAGGAATAGGGAAGAAAATATATCTTGATACTATCAATAATGATGAAAGAGTTCATGACAAAGACAAGAGATAGAAAATGATCAGAGAAGAGAAAATGGACAATTGTGATTGACAGATTAAAATCTCTGTACAAACAAAATCAATGCAAAATTTCAGGTGAAATTATAAGGGAGACAGTTGACTAGGAAATAAAATCATTGTATAAAATTTCTCTGATAAGTATCTAAATGAACAACCCATGTAAAGAATTGATTCACAAATATAAAAATAACAATCACATTAAATGTTAGAGAGTATGTGGAAAAATTGTGACACTAATATGCTATTGGTGGAGTTGTGAACTGATCTAACGATTCTGAAGAGCAATTTGGAACTATGCCCAAAAGGCAATCAAACTGTGCAAACCCTTTGCCTCAGAAATACCACTACTAGATCTGTGTCTCAAAGCAATCATAAAAGAGGGCAAAAAAAATATGCATGCACAAAAATATTTATAGCAGCTTTTCCTGTGGTGAAAAGAATTGGAAACTGAGGGAATGCCCATAAATTAGGGAATGGTTGAACAAGATGTAGTATATGGATGTAATGGAATACTATTGTGCTATAAGAAATGAGGACCAGGCAGATTTCAGAAAAAAAAAAAAAAAACATGAACTGATGCTGAGTGAAGTGAGCAGAACACTGTACATAGTAACAGCAACATTGTACAATAACCAACTATGAATGATTTAGTTCTTCTCAGTGATATAGTGATCCAAGACATTACCAAAGGACTCAAGCTGGAGAATGCTATCCATATCCAGAGGAAGAATTGGTGGAGTTTCAATGTAGATCCAAGAATACTATTTGTACTTTATTTTTACATGGTTTTTCTATTTTGACCTGTTTTTTTTTCTTTTAAAACATGACTAATATGGAAATATGTTTTATATGATTGCACATATATGACCTATATCAAATAGCTTACCATTTTAGGGAGAGGGGATGTGAAGGAGGCAGGGGGGAGGAAGAAAATTTACAACTCAAAATTTTAAAAATGTTAAAGATCTTCTTTATGTGTAAATGGGGAAAATAAAACTCTATTTTAAAAAAAATAACAATCACTTCCCAATAAATAAATGAACAAAAGATGGGGTAAGTTAGGGTATCTAGCAGGAAGTAATGTTAAAAATAAGTAAAAGTGGGCACACTTAAACTTTGTCTTCCCTGGGCAACTCTTCAAGATTAAGAATTGCAGGACAGATGCTGATTTGCATTGGTATTGGAAGTTTCCTCACTAGGATTTCTTTATATAAATGAAATCACAGATCTAGACCAAAATGCATACACACATGTACATGTGTCTGTGTGTGTGTATAGATGTAGATATAGATTTAGATCTATCTATACACATATGAATACACACACACACAAATCTATCTATATAGAGAGAGATGGATACATGCATATGTGTAGAAACACACACACACATACACACATATCCAAGGTTTTATTTATTTTTATTTGTTCTCTTTCAGTATCCACTAGTTTGGAAATGAATTAAAGTTAAATCACATAAGTTATTTTTATTTTATTTTGACCTGGGATGATGGTGACTTGTTTTTGAAGGGTGACGGTGAGGGTGTGTGTGTGTGTGTGTGTGTGTGTGTAAATTGTTGAGTGTTCCTGTGTTATACAATAGCTTATTTAGATACTAATGACCACATTTAGAATTTCTTTCTTGCATCAACTCATGGTAGCATGATTGTGAAATCTCTCTGTTTAAAGTCATGAACCACTTACCGAATTCAGATGAAAGTAGGAAATTTTTCAAATGTAAGAACTTTTCTGACATTGAAATTATTCATTGTATATTTATAACATTTATGATATTTTGCAAGCCCATAAATCTGACATATAAAAAAATAAACCAGTTGATATTCACAAAACCCCCAAAGCAAACAGAAAACACAAACTTTTATTACCTAGTCCTTGGTTGAAGTTGATTGAGTGATTCAAACTTTCAATTCAGAACTGCCTGATTCCTAAGACTGTAACCTTGGTTCCACATTGGAGACTACCTATCAAGAATGACTTACTCAGCTGAGACAACAGAGTAGGACTACAGCTCAACTAACTTTCCAAATGCAATGAAAGAGGTTATTACCAATCTGTTTCTGAAAAAACAGAATATTCAAGGCAAAAATCACTTTTCTAAATGCCCTTTTGGCACTCAAATTCTATTTGACTGATAATACAGAGCTGTGCCTATTGGATTCTATTACCTAAATGGTAAACTGTCAAAACTATTGATAGACAAAGAAATCTAAGAAGTCACACTTTTGATGCAAAGTTCCTAGAATCACACAACAAGCTAAGGTCTAAAAAAAGAATCACTATCACTTCTTTAGTACCTTCAGCTTCACAAAGTATTTTTTTTCACCATAATCTCATTTAATTCCCACACAGCCCTGTCAGATAGTTACAACAAGCATTACAAATCCTGTTTTACATATGAAGAAACTGAGGCTAGAGAGGTGAAGAGATTGTCATAGGAACATAGGAAGAGGAATTTTTCTTGTTCTGTCTGTCCCAAGATATCAGTATTAGAAGAAATGAGAGGAATTTTCAAGGGGATAAATTCAGTCTTGAGGCAAGAACAACCTCCCCTGGTAATCCAGCTATCCAAAATGGAAAAATGAGGCAATGAAACTATTAACACAGAGGATAAAAAAACCATTTGTGCTTTAGAAGGGTTCTTGTTCAATTTCATATTGAACGAGGTGGCTTAAGATTTCCATACAACTCCCCAATTCCACCATTTTGTGAATTTGGAGGAATGAGTAGAAATAGCAAAGAAGTAAACTTCAGCTTGAAGTCCTGACAATTAGAGTCATTCAAAGTGCTTCTGAAAGGAAAGATTTCTCTTTAATCTTCTTTAATCTTAATCTTAATCTTCTTTTCTTTAGGGAAAGTCTAGATAACCAATTGTTGGATATGTTGTGAAGGAGATCCTTTGTGGAGTTCAGTTTGGACTGAATGTTCACTAGATTACCTTCTGAATCAGAGATTCTCTGATCATCCATATTCTCACAAGTGATGAAGTTGGGATGTGAACCAAATCCTTGCTTGGCCCTCAGTCCTCCACTCTTCTGCTATACCATATGACTTTTCAAAGTATGATAATGACACTAAAACATCTAAGCTATTAAAGATATTCTTGAGCAAATAGTTATTAATATTGAAAGCAAGAGTTGGATCACTGACATTGACATCAAACGTCAAGAAAATCATCCACAGGCTCTGAAACACTGTGAACTCACTAGAATAAACTACAGACCTACTGCAGCTTTTTCTCACTGCTAGGGACATTTGAATAGGATAGATGAGAATGGGATAATGGAGAAATTCCTCGAATGGCCAGGTGAAGTATGACAACTATAGATAGGGAAATGAGATGATTTAAGGGCATTTGTCAAGCACATCTTGAAACAATGTAGAATGGTAGGTGATTTCTGGGAAGTGACAGTTTAGACAGACAACAGTACCATAGGATAATGTGTGAGTGAATATTTCAGAACAAAAATACTACATAGTTTTATGACAAAGAAACTGAAGAGACCCAGGGGAGTGCCTACAGTTGCCAAATAGAAGACAATGTTGTGTTTATATTTCAGGATCAGTTCAATCAATGCATACAATGCAAAGTCTTTCATAATTCCCCTAGTTGGAAGGACTCATATATCCTAGATATTATTTTATCTTTATTTCTTTATATATTTTTTATTTACTTCTTCAATGAATCATTCCATTCTGATTCTATCATCTCCATATGAATGTCCTTTCACCTTAAGCACCTTCTAAATCATTTGAATTTGTTCTATGTTCATGTATATTACCCATATTTTCCAGAAGGTTCTGCAATGTCTTGGAAATTGATAAAATAAAATGTTTTCAGCAAACAGAGCGATCAGAAGGGGCTCAAAATTCTCAAAGAATCCCCTCTTCAACCTGAATTCTTCAACAGATCCCCTCCATCAGAAAAATGAATGCCTTTGCTGAGCATTCAGTTCCTTGTCTTATGTCTCAGCTGAGGGAGGTGAACATGGTTATTTTATTGAATAGAGATGTTGTGTCCCTATAAATAACTCTCTTCAAGTACTGTGTTCTATAGGAAGCCTCTCCTATTCCCCAGATCTTCTGCTATCTTTCTTTCCAAGGTTAGTTTCCACCTACTCTGTATTTATCCTGCATATGTCAAGCTGTGTGTGTTATTTGTATACATTATGGGAAAAAAGTAGGCAAAAGACTCATGTAAAATGCAATCCTTTAGCTGAGCTTTGAGGAAACTAGGGATTCTAAGAGACGGAACTGAGGAGGGAGTGCTTTTTAGGCTTGTTTACACAAAGGTGTGGAGATGGGAGAATGAAAATCATGTGTGATATATATTGGAAAGGAGAGTTTGGCCAGATGAGAGCATGCTTGAATGAGACTAATGTATTGAATAAGGTAAAAAGACACATGAGAAATATATGACAAAGAGCATTAAAATACTACATACCTATGTATACACTATATGTGCCTAACAATCATTCTATCAGTCAATCAATCATCAGCATTTATTAAGCATCCACTATGAGCCAGGCACTGTGCTAAGCATGCACACATTCACACATAAGTACATACATTCATGATACACATTGGCAAATGAAATAGCCCTTGGCCTCAAGAAGGTTTTATTCTATCAGGCAAATGCATGTATTTATATATTCATTTGTTTATTTCAATTTCATTAACCCCTAGCAAGATGTCTGACATATAGGATGCAAGTAGGAAATGCAGCAGGTAGAGTGCTGGGTGGTCTGACACTTACTAACTGTGTATCTTTGGGATAGTCAACTTAATGTCTATCTGCCTCAGTTTCCTCCTTGGTAAAATGAAGATAGTAATAGAACCTATATCACAGGGTTGTTATGAGGATCAAATAAAGATAATATTTGTATGAAGTTAATATTTGTAAAGCACTCAGCACAGTGCCTGACCCATGGGAGGTGTTTAATAAATGCTTGTTCCTTTTCCCCTACAAAGTAAGGGCTTACTAAATGCTTCTCCATTGATAGCTGGAGTTGTGCCTCATTTAAATCCTATTGTCTTTGAAGGAGTTGGATGTATCAGATAAACTTCATCAGTCAAGCAGAAAGAATTTCAGAAATGGTGAATGAAGATAATGACTACAGAATTCTTTCTTTTGCTCCTTCCTTCAGCAACATTGACAGCATGTTCTTCTGCACATATTTTATTCTCAGCATTCTATGGTTCTTTAGATGCATTTTGTCTCCCCTACCAAAGGAGAGATTCTTGAATACAAAGAGAAATATCAGAGTCATTCGTTCATTGCTTCTCCTGGCACAATAGGTAGATGAGAACAATTTGTTCCAATGGCCCTGAAGGCAGCTGAAGTATAGCCTGGTCAGGCATCAAAGACTCCAAGGTCAAGTGGCCATCACCAGTCATCTTGACTTTTATCCAGCCACTGGACTTCAATGACTCTGAAAGAGAGAGTGAAGCTTTTGACTTTGCTGAACTCTGCTTCACTTACATCCAATTCATGTGCAAGTCAAGACATCACCTCATATCATCAGACCTCTTTGAAAACAAAGGACAAACAAAAACAACTGATCCTTACAAATAAAATGAGAATAAAAATGTCAATGAATCAAGGTTATCAGGAGGAAAACATCTTGTAAATCTAAAAGAAATATAGAAATGTCAGTTACAGTCTTGTATAATGAGTTGATGCATTTAGAGTAGCTTGTAATTAAAATTCTAGATATATGTAGGCTATTATGGGTTAGTTATGATTATATGTTATTAGTCCTCTAGACTCCCCTCAGAAATTCCTTGATTAGAATGTAAGTTCTCTGAAGGCAGTTCTTCCTTTCTTTTTCTTTTTCCATCCCCAGTTCCTACCTCAGTGTCTATCACACAGTAAATGCTTATTAGCTTATCAAATAATTCCTAAATTCGATAATTTTTTTACAATGCTTCTATAAAGCGTAGACGACTCTGCAAAATATGTCTTCAAGGGATGCAGCAAGGAAATTTCCTCAAAGTTAATATTCACCATTTCAGAAATATCCGCACTGTTAGAGGTGACAGCAACATCAACTACCACTTAAGTGTGAAACGCAACAATGCCATTCATCCAACTTAAAAAAAAAAATGAAAGCTTTGTCAAAAATCTTTTGTCTTTCTCCTCTGCATTTTGAACAGTTTGGCATCTCAGGGGCATAATTATGCTTTAAATAAGTGCTGTGTAGGGGTAGAATCACAGCAGTCTCACAGAATTGTTTATTAAGACTTAGGTCATTTTCCACTATCACATCTCACTAAAATCAATGCCTAACCAGGGGTAATGATGGTGGTAAATGGCATTTTGGTGGTTTCGTTTTTTGTCCTAAAAGGCTAAGTGAGGGAATAAGATTATGGGTGGGGAAAGAGAATAGAAGGGTCACTATCCCAGCCAATTAATGTCTTTGCTGTTCTTACCAGGCATTGCATTTAGGATACTGTGAGTCCTGAAAGTGAGAGTTGGCAAAGATGTCAGACAGTAAACCCTGCTGCTCATCCAATGTGTAGTCAAGCATTGAGAGAACCGGGTGCACACAGATGATACTTAAGCTGTTTGCAAAGAATGAGCAGTGATTGAAGCAATTTAGTTGTCTTCAGGGTTTCCTAGACCCATTTTTACTCATTTTTGATCGCTTTCTTGTTTAGAATACTCTGTGATTCTGATGTTTTTCCATGACAGCCTTTCAGTTTACAAAACATGAAAGATGCATTACACTATAAATTGAGGAATATTTATTAGATAGTGTTATTGTGAAAAAGTCCACTGAGTATAGAGTTCCAATTCATATCAGTTCCATGAAATTGGCATATTTGCCAATGGCAATTCTAAAGGATCTATTTTAATATATTTCCAAATCTAGACAAGACTGATGTTTCTTCCTAGCAGATTCAAATTTGTAGTGAGAGATATTTCCAAATTGTCAACTTCTTTTGTTCAGTGGTCAATATTTTGTGCTGTATGAACATAAAACAAAATTCTTTATGACTATAAAGAAGGGATATTTTTCACTTGTTAACAGAAGAAAAATATTTTAGAGAGGTAATATGTCCTGTTTAAAAGCTGGCAGAGGAAAGGGAGAGGAGAATTGAGTTCTACCATTAACTAAATGTCTGACCTTTAGAAAATGACTTAAATTTCCTGTTTTTCAGTTTTTCTATCAGTAATCAATCCATCAGTATTATTAAGTGCCTATTAGGAGTCAGACACAGTGTTAGGTATTGGGGAATTTAAGAAAGAAAGAAAGAAACTGAAAGAAAGAAAGAAAAAAAATAAAGAAGGGAAGAAGGAAGGAAGGAAAGAAGGAAGGAAGGAAAGAAGAAAGAACAAAAGAAAGAAAGAATACAAGGAGGGAATGAGGGAAGGAAAGAAAGAAGGAAGGAAGGAAGGAAGGAAGGAAGGAAGGAAGGAAGGAAAGAAGGAAGGAATGAATGAAGGAAGGAAAGAACAAAAGAAGGAAAGAGAATACAAGTAGGGAATGAGGAAAGAAGGAAGGAAGAAAGGAAAGAAGGAAGGAAGGAAAGGGAAAAGGAAAGGGGAAAGGAAAAGGAGAGAAGAAAGGGGAAAATGGGGGGAAATGGGGGAAAGGAGGAAAAGGAGAAAGAAGAGGAAAAGGGGAAAAGGGAAAGGAGAGGAGAGAAGAAGACAGGAAAGAGAAGGAAATAAAAGGAGAAATTCTCTGTCCTTAGGAAACTTAGATTCTGCTAGAGTCGGGGAGATGGGGGAATACACCCACTCATACACATACACATATATACACACATACACACACATACATATACACATACATATGCACACATGTATATATGCATATGCACATTATATGACATGTTATGTGCACATACAAGTAATAAATACATTACCAATAAATACACAATAACTTAGGGAGATCAACATTATTAAGGTGATGATAAAATCAAAATTGTAATAGTTCTCTTTATGGCTTTCAATCCCATGACAAAATAACATCTTTTAAACACCAATATTCTCCTGGTAATATCATAGGTTTAGGATTATTGAGAAACCACAATCTCTAAAGAATCAAAATTGCAAATTACTCAAAAGGCAATCAAACAGCTATGTGATGCAGTGGATAGAATGCTGGTCTTGGAGTCAGGAAGACCCAAGTTCAAATCCACCCTCAGGTGCTTATTAGGTGTCTCACTTTGAGTAAGTCACTTAACTTCTGTCTGCCTCATTTGTAAAAGGGAGAAAATAATAGTGCCTACTTCCCAGGATTGTTGTGAGGACAAAATGAAATTGTACTTGCAAAACACTTTGGAACCATAAAGCATTATAAAAATGCTTATTATTATTAGTATTATTAGTATTATTATATTCCAAGAATCTCTGAGTTGGAAGGGACTCCAACAGTCATTTAGTCAAACTTGAAACAGAGGAATCCTCTCTAAAGCATTGCTAGAAAGTAGCCACCTATCCTTTGCCTAAAGACCTCCAATGAGAACAAACATATGAACTTCTTAGTTCACCCATTGCACTTCTGGTGATCTGATTGTTTGGAGCAAACTTACATCTACCCTATTGAACTAGAATTAATTCTTTTTCTGCCTTGTAGGGTCAGATAGAATCATCATTACTCTCATTCTATGTAAAAGTCCTTTCAATACTTAAAGATGCATGTCATACACCTTTTATGCCTTCCCTTCTTTAAAAAAATAAATTAATAATTTATTTTATAGTTTTCAACATTCACTTCCATAAGTTTAAATTTTTCCTCTCCCCAAGACAGTGAACAATCCAATTTACACTCCACATATACATTGTATTTAACATATTTTCACATTAGTCATGTTCTATAGAAGAATTACACTGGATGGAAGGAACCATGAGAAAGAAAAAAACAAAACAAAACAAAAGAAAAAAGAGAGTAAATAGTATGCTTTGATCTGCATTCAGACTCCATATTTCTTTCTCTGGATGTGGATGGCATTTTCCATCATGAGTCTTTTGGAATTGTTTTAGGTCCTTGCATTGCTGAGAAGAGCAAAGTCTATCAAAGTTAATCATCACACGCTGTGGCTATTATTATGCACAATGTTCTCCTAGTTCTGCTCGCTTAACTCAGCGTCAGTTCATATGAGTCTTTCCAGGTTTTTTCTGAAGTCCACCTGTTCATCAGTTCTTATAGCACAGTAGTATTCTGTATACTTTCCCTTCTGTAGGCATTGTTAAGTATAAGGAAATTGTAGCGGGTTGCCGAAAATGATCTATGCATACACAAACAAGAACAAAATGGTAGAAAATATATCATGTAGGAGATGTATGATTGGAAGAGAATACAAGTATCAATGCTTGAGACTGGAAGGGACTTTAAAGGTCAATAATTGAGTCCAGTCTTCTCATTTTAAAGAGGAAAAAAAAAATCTAAGACCTAGAGTGTTTAAGTGACTTACTGATGGTCACAAAGTGAGCAAGTATGAGTTAGAATTTGAATGAAAGTTTCTATAAATCCAAATCTGGTAACCTTTCTGCAAATCACGTGGCGAGAGTGAGCAAAAACAGTTCCATGTGTGTTTGTGTGTATGTGTACATATGTGTATGTATACATAAACACACATGTATATATGTATGCACATATGTAAATGTATGTATGTGTATGTGTGTGCATACATACATGAGCTTTTCTACCTATCGCACAGAAATTGTACCAGTCAAACAGATGACAACAGTGTTTGGAAACAATGTAAAATGCTATTTTTAAAAATTGGAAAGGACTCTCATTAAAAATATAAACCTTTATTCTTCATATATAGCATATACACCTTGAAGGCAGGGACTTGTCTTAAATTTCTCCGTATTTCTGGTGCTTTGCATGGTGCCTGGTATACAGTAAGAGACTTACTGACTGACAGATTGATGGGTTTTCAACAGGTGATAATCTATATCTATATCTATATATATAGCTATACACACATGCATACATACACACATATATAATATGTATATGTACATATATATTATGTGTGTGTGTATTCAAAGTTTCCTGGGAACTACATATTCAGTTCTATACACAAAGGCCTAAAGCCCCACATTTCACCTTCAACCTTGAATTTTATCGCTTTTGTGATGTTTAAAGGTTGACCCTTAAAATCTTTTCAACACACTATCTTTTAACTTTGTTTTCATGCAGTAGTATTCAGCTTGCTTTCTTGTCTTCTTCCTTAAGGGCATGTTCCATGAGATTGCATTATTAAAACAGGCCCAAGTCCAAAAGAGCAGTCAGAGAATATGACAAACTCAGATTCAATCTCAGTGGAATAACTGCAAGGTAATTGCTCCAAAGCCATCACTTTTTAGATGTCTAAATAATTCTGACTTTGATGGCACAGAAATGTGTTCCTATGGAAGCTTATAGAAAAGGGAAATATCTATCTTGGTCAAAGTGCCAAATTACACAGGAATTCTGTGGGACATAAAGTCATCAATTGAGTGCTGGGAGGGAAGTCAGAGACCATCTAGATTCATTTTACAAATGAGGAACCCGAGAACCCAGGGCCTTTAAGTGAGTTGTCCAAGGTAATACAGGTAGCAAAAGAGGCAAGAAGGATTCAAACCCATGTCATTTGACTCGAGTCAGCACTCTTTCAACTAGGGCATATAAAAAATATCATGAGAGTAAAGTAGTTATAAACATTTTTTTATTTCCTGATTGATAACTGACAATATTTTAAAGAAGTCTGTCTTACATTTGTCTTTAATAATATCATGTCCTATTAATTTTTTATATCATAGACTTTCCCCAAGAAACAGAGGAACCTGTATAAAAAAAAATCTCATTAATCTTCAGAGTCTTTATGAGGAAGCTCAATTTTTTAAAATGTTATCCATTCTCTTTTAAAGTGAGTAAAATACTGCAAGGAAGAATACTTGAGCTGCAAAGAAATGAAGAAAATACACTGAGGCTTTCTCACCTCTCCTTTTCTCTTTTTTTTTCTTTTTTTTTTTATTTGCTCCCATTCATGACAAATCAGAAAGTTTAATCACACCTAAGAAGCCAAGTATTCTATTCCGTAATATAAGGCCAGGTCTAAATCTATTAAGTTCAGGACTTGGAGAGTCATTATATAGTAATATTTACAGAAGTTCCATTGTCTGGGAATTTCAACTACCCATTACACACAGAAGAACCAAGAAAAAAAGGTGGGGGTGGGGTCTTTAAGCAACTAAGAAATATCTCAAAGTCCCAGGTACTAAAAAGTCAAGTATGTAATTTATCCATGTGGCCTTTGTTGTAAGGCCATTTCCTGGCATTTTAGACCTAATTTGAAAAAGTTTTATCATCTAGTTTACCAGCTAACATAATTTCAAGTAACAGATTAGAAAGTGAATCTATCCATTGACAGAAGCAAACAATCAAAACCCAGACATAGCTAATCATAGATTTATGGCAAGGGAAGAGACAGAAAGAAGACACAAGAACTAAAATAATAATTAATAATAATAATAATAATAATAATGTTGTTAGCCTCTAAATGGATCATTGTATTAAGTAAAAAAATAAATTAAGCTCTATTTATAATAACTATAAATCACTATGTAAATATTAAATCATGTTCAGAATGCTTTTTCTTCCATTATATATTTTATTTTTTAATTTTTATTTTTTTCTATTAATTAATTTACTTTTAGTTTTCAACATTCATTTCCACAAGATTTTAAGTTCCAAATTTTCTCCCCATCCCTCCCCTTTCCCTATCCCAAGACAGCATGCATTCAGAACAATCCTCTTAAAGGGACAGGCTACATAAAAGTCTAGAAACATAGTTCTGGAAGTCATCAGCATAAGGATGATAACTAATCATATTAAATCTTATGATGCCATAGAGAGAACATGGTATAGAGAAAAGAGAACAAGGCCCAGGACAGAGTTAAAGAGTATGATTAAATTAAAGAGTATGATATGGATGAACAATCAATAAAATGAAATTATGAACGAAGAATCAAATAGTAGGAGAACCAAGACAGAGAATAGCATCACAAAATGTAGAATATCCATAAGGAGAAGTTAGTCGATAGTGTCAAATGCTACAGAAAATTCAAGAAGGATGAGAATTGAGGAATGACCATTAGATATGGCAATCAAGGGGTACAAGGGAGGCAATAATTTAATCCTTTGACAAAATACATGACTTCTTTAAAATAATATGTAGTCATTTTATTAAAAGTTAGCTTAACTCTTTACACACATGTGCATACAAATGATGAAGGTATTTGTATGTGAACAAATCCAGCTGATTATTTTGTTTCTCCTCCATTCCTAACATCAGTTTTTTTTTCCATTTATATAGATCTCAAAATAACAACACTGTATAAATTATATCTCACTTGAGCCTTTTAGCAACCCCACTAGAGTATGTACTACAATGTCCATTTCATTGATAAATAAACTAAGTCTCAATGCAGTTAACAAGCATACATAGCTAGACAGTGCCAGAATGACGAATAATCCAGTGCTCCCTCCTTCCAGACTCTTTCCACTACTCCGGGCATCTCTTTTGTTTTTTCTAATTCACATTTATATTATTGGAACATCACTCTAATTCTCACTATCATTCTCTTTCTCAATTCCTCGGTACGTGGTCTCCAAAATTTTTCTCTGAGGCCATTCATCAACTTAAATTAGAGAATATACTTTGTTCTTTCTTCTGAATATTTCTGCTGATCTTAGGAGTTACCTTCCACTATTTGTGTCCTGCTCTTTGTTTTATTAACACCATACATTTTTGGCATGAAATAGATTTTAGGCTCTATAAATTCCTTGAGGTCTGGGACTGTGTACCTTTTCTAAACTTTGGAATTCTCCCAGCATACTGTTGCTCTGCATAAAACATCCACTTTAATACTGTTAATTTCTAATTGGTCCCTCATTTTGGGGCAGCTAGCTAGCACAGTGGATAGAATGCCAGGTCTGGAATCACAAAGACTCATATTCCCAGTTCAAATCCGGCCTCAGACACATCCTATCTGTGTGACCCTGGGCAAGTCACCTAACCCTGATTGCCTCAGTTCCTCATCTGTAAAACAAGCCGGAGAAGGAAATGGCAAACCACTCCAGTGTCTTTGCCAAGAAAACCCAAAATGGGGTCACAAAGAGTGGGAAATGACTGACATGTCTGAACTTCAACCCTCATTTTCCTATTTCTGCATTATCCTGTTCTCCATTTTACATCAGTGCCTCCCCAAAGGTCATTATTACTATGTCTTAAGTAAACCAGACAAGAACTCACATTTGCATTTTTATCAGTAGAGTCATAAACTCTGGGCAAATTTGTTCCAACTGACAATTTGATCTACTTAGATGATGGGACGGTTGAAAGAAATGTAGATAAGTCCAAGAAGAGGGCCTAGCTACCTGCCTATACTACCTGCCAAAATCTTTAGTTTGTATTTGTGTTTTTGTTGTTTCCAAACATTTGCTTTAAATATGGTTCTATAAGTCTTTCTTTGCTCACATATGTGGTAGTACAATACCGAAGTAAACACAGACACTTCATCCAGGATGAGAGTTTGCTAGCCACTCTTACTGACTTTATTTCTTAGTAACTCTTTTAAGCTTTATAAACTTTAGACTATATTGCCTGCCTGCCTTCCTGGATCATGATGATCAAAGATTTAAAATTGGAAAGGACCTCAGAAACCATCAAACCCAACCCCCTTTACAAATGAGGGACTAAGGACCCAGAAAGTTTCAGTGACTTTTCCAGTTTCAGACAAATGGCAAATATATGGCCAAGTCAGAATTTTAACTCATATGTTCTGATTCCAAATACAATTTTCTTTCAAATCAAACATCATACCCCCTTTCTCCTTTACCTTTATGATTCTTCATATCTCTCAGACTGAATCACCTTGGCACAGTGTAAGGAGTGCTGGATTTGGAGTCAGAAAGATCCCAGGCAAGTAATGTAACATTTCAGGCTCAGTTTCCTTATCTGTAAAAAGGCAATAATAATAGCACCTATTAAACAACTGACATAATATTTGTAAAGCACTATATGAATATTCATTATCATTGTTATAATCAGACTCTCAATAATACCTGTCAAAAGCATCACCATAAAATCTCCACAAGTTATCCTTTCCTCCCTGTTCTTACGGCCACCACCCTAGGACAGGCTGGTCAACTAGACTGCATAGTGGATAGAGCACTGAGCTTGCAGTCAAGAAGAATAAGTCTGAATTCTGAGAATTCTGACCCATTTACTTAACATTTAATACTGAGCAACTCACTTAACTTTTCCTGAGCTGTTGTGAGGACCAAATGAGAATAATGTATTCAAAGGATTTCACAGACCTTAAACTGTGAGAAAAATGATCCTGTTGTGGTCTTGTTGTCTTTATTGTTATTTTTATATGCCTGAAATTTTGCAGTTGCTTACAAATGAGTTCTCCTACCTTCAGTTTCTCTCCTTTCCATCCTGCTTCCAAGAGTAGTGAGACAGTGAATATTTATTAAGGATATACCACATGAAAGGGACTAAGCTAAGCTCTAGGGCTACAAATATTAAAACAGAAAAACAAACAAATAAAACAAGACAAAACAAAATAAAAAAACCAGTCCCTGCCTTCAAGTTGATAACAATCTAACAGGGGAAGACTCAACAGAAAAGGAAGCTGAAAAGCTGGGGAGTGGGAAATAAGAAAAGGTACTCAGCTTGGTTAAATGTTTGAGAAATTAGTTAGGGAACTTCTAAATTAGTGCAGCCCCATGAAAAATGAGATATCTTAGCTGGGCTCTCTCCTTAAATGGATCTTTGGAGTTCATGGCCCCAAGAATCAATTAGAGAGGCAGAGGGTGGTGATGAGGTGGAGTACTGATGAGAACTTTCAGGATGATGAGATTAACACGATAGATATATTATAAAGATGATAAACATATTTAGAACAAACTTATGCATGCAAAAATGAAAATGGTGAGTTAGATTCTCCATGCATTTATTTTATCACTCAAACTTGAAAGGATTTCAGAGTGCACTTTAACATCTGCTAATTGCATTGGGATTCATTTATGAACACCCAACTCCTATGTCTAGACAAATAATTGGAGAAAGGAGTTAAGGTATTAGAATTTTTATTGTTTTGGCACATGACATAAATCCCCAAATCATATAAAATTAGGAACACAAAAGACCACTTAGTCCAGTGATGTCAAACTCATACAGAAAGAGAGGCCACTAAACTGTACATAAAGATCCTTGTGGTTCCATATTGACATAGAAAACGACACATATGTTTACACATATACACACATATTTATATACATATGTGTATATACATTTGATATATCAACACATAAAAATCAGATAGGAACTATCTAAAACTAATATATGAAAAGAAATGATGAATTTGGTGATGAATTATGAGGAATTTGACAATCTGTTTTCAACATTTATGTGACTATAAATCTAGATATCTATATCTTGCATAAATGAATGCAAATCAGGTAGAAGCTAGTAATAGACAAAAAGAAGTATATAATTTGTTTTAATATTGAATCACTACAGGAAGATTCAAAATTAACATTATGTTAAAAACTTGACATTTTTTACCAATAACTATTTTGTGTGCTACTTATAAGCTTTTGTGATAACAAAGTTTCCAATATGGATAACAAATGCTTATTCATTATCTTGCCCAATGTGAAGTTTTAGTAGCCTTGTGGACCAAAAATAACTTCCCATACAGGTACAGACCATCAAATATTGCTAAGATTCTTGCAGCAAACATGAACATTTTAACAAAATATCTTGGCAAGTATGAGTAAAAATCTCAAAGAGTAACTTCATTATATGTTTCTTTTAGCTCTTTGTTACACTGAATTTCAAAAAGTTCCATTTGAATGTTACTTTTCATTCTCTCAACATTAAAAGAAAATGGAGCCCTGAATAGTAAAAAAAAAAAAAAAATGTTTTCACACATTTTGAATCCTTCAAATTGCCTTTCAAATTCAAATAGTAATTCCTGAATATTTGAGGCATACTTGCTGAAATTACAAGAACAAAATGATTCTTGATAATTTTTATATGTAGGAAAATGAGTCAAATCACAATTTTAGTAGACTTTCCCAAAGACCAAGTTTTATCTTAAAAGCTGTAATGCACTCATATATAAATGTTATAAATTGACACTAAAATTCTGACTTCAACTCACTTAAATGCCTCGCAATATTTATAATGAAAGTCAAATCCTTAAACCAGTTCTTATTATTAAGGTCTTCTACCGACTCTCTTTTAATTTCTAAAAACAATTTGATTTCATGGCAAAGTTACCAAAATTGATTCAAAACTTCAGGAAAGGAATGCCAGTGAACTTGATTTCCAAGAGTAATGAAGAAAAACAACATTGATTCAATCCTCAAGAATATATGCAATTCACTGTATATATGTATATGTACATATATATATATATATATATATATATATATATGTATATATGCAATCTTCAGAAAATGTTCTATTTTCACTACTTTGAGCAAAGCACTTCCTGTTGTACAAATCAGTGAACATGATAGCCCTTACTATGAGGAACAATTTCTCCATTTATGTCAGTAATTCAGCTATAAATTTGTAGCTAGACTATATTTTAAAAATTTAGTTTATTTTTGTCTAAAAGTCTATATGTTTTCATACATTGTAGTGTTAT
Source organism: Trichosurus vulpecula (assembly GCF_011100635.1). Lineage (NCBI taxonomy): Eukaryota > Metazoa > Chordata > Mammalia > Diprotodontia > Phalangeridae > Trichosurus > Trichosurus vulpecula. Next base: position 229,306,927 of record NC_050577.1, on the reverse strand, counting down.
TAAAAGAAAGAATGTCAAGCAATTCTTCACTCACTGTAAGATTTTTGAATCATAGGGGCAGCCAGGTGGTGCAGGGAGTAGAGCACCGGCCCTGGAGTCAGGAGGACCTGAGTTCAAATCTGATCTCAGACACTTGACACATGTACTAGCTGTGTCACCTTGGGCAAGTCACTTAACGCCAATTGCCCTGCCAAAAAAAAAAACAAAAACAAAAAAAAGATTTTTGAATCATGTGCCAATAAATATGGCCACTCAAGCCATCCCACTAATAGCCATACTTTCATTGACTGCAATTGAAAAAGTCAGGCAGTTTTCCATTTTCTCCCCCCACTCATATAAGTATCCATTTCATTAAATCTTTCCACATTAGTGTTTCAAAATAATGAAATATTCTAAAAAGTTTTAACTTTTTCTGGGTTAAAGAATTTTAGCCACTTTCATCAATTTTCATAAATTTCACACTTTCACAAATTCATTTCACAGTTCACAAATTTATGAGCTATGTGGCACAATGGATAGAGCACTGGAGTTAGGAAGACCTGAGTTCAAATTAGGCTTCAGACACTAGCTGTGTGAGTTTGGGAAAGTCACTTAATGCTTTTGCCTCAATTTCCTCATCTGTAAAATGAGCTTGAGAAGGAAATGGCAAGCCAATATCTCTGCCAATAAATTCCCAAATGGGGTAACAGAGAGTCAGACATGCCTGACATGGACTAAACAACAACAAAGACACTTTGATTAACTACAAGTTCTAAAATAACATAACCAGATTTGACTATATCCTCAGTGTCTTCATGAACTTGTGTATTTTTTGTTGTTTTTGAAACACAGATTTTGAATTACTTGATTCATTTTCTCTTATTTTAATTAACTATCAATCAAACTCAGAATGGTATGTTTCATAGTGGTGTTTTAAATTATATTTTTGGACAGACATTTTACTGTGTCTACAAATTACATATTGTAGTAGCAATCAGATTTGAAGATCTTTCCCACCCATTAAGAGGCCATGTGACCTGCCTATGTCACAGGAAGCCTAAGTTACATGGTGGGAGGAGCTTCCTGACAGGAAAAGGAAGTTATGTCACAGGAAATGACAAAAGAGAGAGAGGGAGAAAGAGGTTATAGCTGCTGGTGGCTGCTATTGGCTGCCTTCATGATTGTTAGAACTGAATAGGCTGACTTAGCTGTACTATGAATTTGTTTTGGGGATGGCCAGGCTCCATGTTGTGATATTCTGTATCGAATGTTTTGTGTTCCTTGCTGTTGTGATGAAGTGGACTGACTGGCTGTGCGAGCTAAGCATTTGGCTATGGGATATGGTTCACTGGTGTCTGAATAAATGGTTTACTTCTACCTTCTATGTGAAGAGTCTTGTATACTTTGCGATACAGAACCACATAGGCATTTTGATAATTATCATCTACATTGTTATTATTGCCTTACTATTTCACATAAAAGATCTTTCTTTTTTGACTTTAGAAAAGAACTATTCTAGCTCCTATCATGTATGAAAAATTCTGTCCTTATATGGGTCATTTCTTATTGCTATTAGAATGTGACATGATTTATATATTTCCTATGATTTTTTGAAAGTTTAAAAACAAACACTTTATAATTTAATATTTTAGTTTTAATTTATGCTTTTATATTTCTATTTATAAATACATTTATTATTTTCCTTCCTTGCATATGCTACAGTAAAGTCTATTTTTCTCTTGACCTCCATTACATATAGCAAAGACTCATTGAATCTAGAAGCAATAAAATATAACTTCCTGCATACTATTGAACACAAAACAAATTTCAGTGGTGCATGGATCAGAACTATAGATCAGATGCATGAACTAGGTTTAAAGGAGCCTTGAAGTCTGAATTTGCCTGCAGAGATGGCTTCAACCATTCCCCTACTAGGGTACTAAAAAGGGGGCAAATTTTAAAACCACTCCCTAGTGCAAGAGAGACAGACCATGGGATGAGAACAGTAATTGGTGAAAAGGAGGCACATGCCACACACATCACATTTGGCTTCTCTTGCTTTTGCAGGAAAACAAACCAAAATCAAAACAAAACAAACAATCCAAACAAATTCTCATATGCTTATGTTCCATACAAATCCACATAGATTGCTTGCCACTAACATGGTGCTTTGCTCACATGAGTGAAACTTCATCTTAATAGGGAATGGTGTCTAATCTTCAACAAGCTTAAATACTGCACAGGAGGAACATTACTATACACAGAAATGGAAAGAATGACTAAGTATTTCGTGCACCACAAGGTGCTTAGTCAAATGAAAATCTATCATTTATAGTGCCACAATAGCAGCTACCATGCCAAGAAATATGGACATTTCTCCTTTTTACTATTAACCCTTCAATTATTAAAACTATCACAAAGCTTTTTATCTTAAGTGCTTATATGCATTTTTCACCAAAAACAGATTGAGATATGCACTGGCAGGAGCCTGGCTGTGAACTTTGAGACTTCTAGGGTGGTTTTGCTGTTTTACTCATGTGCTAGCATGTGATGATCTGAACTTTGCTTTCTATGCGCTACAAAGTTTATCTCTAATTTCCCCTACAAAGGCCTCCTTTCTATCATTTCTCTCCTCACCACGTGCCTCTGAGTTTCTTTCCTGCTAACTATCAAATTATCCCAGAAACCACCTCCTTATCTCATATTCCCCTCTATCACACCTCCCTGCCTCCTCCAAAATTACTGATAAAAATTTCATATTTGAAAGTAGAAAAAAAATTGAATACCAACTATCTCTATATCTCAAAAAGATCATAAAAAAGGGAAAAGCAGCTACATGTACAAAAGATTTATAGCAGCTCTTTGTGGTGGCCAAAAACTGGAAATTGAGGGGATGCCCATCAGTTGGGGAACGGTTAAACAAGTTATGGTATATGAATGTAATGGAATACTATTTCTCGATAAGAGATGATGAGCAGGAGGATTTCAGAAAAAAACACATGGAAAAACTTACATGAACTGATATTGAGTGAAGTGAGCAAAATCAGGAGCACATCATACACAGTAACAACAGTATGTGATGATCAACTATGACAGACCTAGCTCTTCTCAGCAATACAGTAATCCAAGGCAATTCTGAAAGACTCAAGATGGAGAATGCTGTCCACATCCAGAGAAAGAACTATGGAGTCTGAATGCAGATCAAAGAATACTGTTTTCACATTTTTTTTTCATGGTTTTTCGCTCTTGTTCAGATTCTTCTTTCACAATATGACTAATGTAGAAATATGTTTAACATGATTGTACAACAATAACCTATATCAGATTGCTTTCTATCTTGGGATAGAGAAGGGAAAAGAAAGAGGGAGTGAAAAAATTTTGCAACTCAAAATCTTACAAAAATGTATGTTGAAAACTATATATGTAATTGGGAAAATATAATTAATTTTATATATATGTATATTATATATAATAAAGATCAATTATCATGATGCTAATCAAACCTAACAGGAATTAATACAATGGTAATAAATTATTTGTTTTCATAATCTTAAAACTGAATCCAAAGAAAAATTTATGATTTTACCTTTAAAGTATAATATAGTCTGTTTAATTGTATTTTTATGTATTTTGATAAATATTTCCCAATTACATTTTAATCTGGGTTGGGCTATACTGGAGAATATTGTGGGCTGCATGCAACCTTGATCTGCATATTTTATAACAAGGATAATTCATTTTAATGTTATGTCATTTGATTATTAATATTAATTTGTAATATTCTATTCTCCACTGAAAGTCTATCTCTTAACACTAGCTTAAGGAGAAGACCCTTAGACCCTTCCCAGGCCAAATCCAGCTAAGGAATGTCATATCATAAAGTGTCTTCTCAAGGCATCTACTCCTTAGCTAGGTTGTACTGGGCCTCACCCAACTGGGAACCTGAGTTCTGTTCACTCTATAGATATGGCCTAGCTTGAGTTAGTTCATAAGAGTATCAGGCAGTTTGGCTCATGAAGGAGAAATAGAAGCAGAGAGAATCTGATTGGCATGCCCCATTGCTAAATAGAGCTCATAACTCATGAGGAAGTATCACTTCTCAACTAGCCACACCTAATTCCCACTTCCCGCCCCCTGAAGGATGAATAATTGGGAGGATTTGAGAGCTATTAGCCCACCTTCTCATTAAGTGTCCACCAATTAAAGTTGTCTTTTGCTTGTCCGTGGAACCTTGCAACTATGTCTTTGATTACTGAGAGAAACCACTGGTCATCATTTTTTTTTTTTTGATTATTGGCCAGCCTAGTTAACAAATTGATTTTTTTAATGCCTGGAAACTTTGTCACTTGGCATTGTCACTTGTGATGTTATGTAATATAATCCCAGGATTTTTCCGAAGAGGAAACTGAAGTGACTTACACAAAGGGGCATAAGTGATAGAACTTAAAAATATCATTTGGACCTCCTGAAGACTGATAGGTAAGTGACAACCTAGACAAAAACAGACCAAATCTACCTTCATATCTTGTTTATTTCTTGTCTTTGATATAAAAAATTGCCTTTGTTGGTTCTGTCTCTTCTTTCTCATGATTCACCCCATTGGTCATGGTTCTTTTCCACAGCTTGACTAGTGTATGGATTGGTTCAATGCGAGGTTATACATGGTAGTTGTGTGGGATTCCATGCCGTCTTGGGGGGGGGAGGGGAGGGGAGAGGATCTGGATCTCGGGATTGTGTGGAGCCGTGTGTTGTAAACTAAAGATAAAGGAAAAAATTAATAAAAAAAATTAAAAAAATTGCCTTTGAAAATCACAAATATTCATTTAAAAATAAATCTATTACTTGAGAATATAGTATTAAAAATGATTCTGGATCTTCATGTGAATCCAAAACATCAAAATACTCATCAAAATTATTGCGTTAAGGAAAATGAGTTAAAAATTCAGGATCTGATGCCTAACATCAATGTTGGTCATCTTGGGGGAATAAAAAATTCCATTACAATGGGTATTAGGGCAGCTATATGGTATAATAGATAGAGCACTGGGTTGGGAGTCAGGGAAACCTGAGTTCAAAACTGATGCAGCCTCAGACATTTACTAGCTGGGTGTCCCCGGGCAGGTCCACTTAATCCTGTTTGCCTCAGTTTCCTCATCTGTAAAATGAGCTGAAGAAGGAAATGGCAAACCACTCCAGTATTTGTGCCAAGAAAATCTCAAATGGGGTCACTAAGAGTTGGACATGACTGAAACAACTGAACAACACTACAATGAGCATCATTAGGACAGATGTTTATCTACTACAAACCCAGTGTCGGCAGCCGTCTGTCATCAAACCTGAAAGGACAGAGCAAACTTTTATTATTTGTTAACCTCTGAGAGATGGAGAATATTAAAGCTAATGTTGTTTACTAAGAATTCTGGGCTTATTTACTGAGACAAATTGAACAGATTTTGGAAATATTTATTTCTCTCATTTTGAAAATAATATCATTTAAAGGTGACAAATGCAAGGCCAGAGTTCAAGAAAGTTTCTCCTCCTCAAGTATTATCAGCAATCAATATTTTACTGAAAATTTAGTATAAGGAGAAGCAACTATTAATTATTTCAAGATTTATATTGTGACACTGGAAACTTCCATAGCTAATTAAAAGATAACATCAGAAACAGTTCATCTTAAACCGATAGCTTCTGTGTACAGATTGATTGATTTTCATTGAGCAAGGCAGAGTCGGAAGCACTTTTATTCACTGAAACATCTATATTTTAAATTCTTTCTATAGTAAATATTAATTCTGTCTACAGTAAATATCAACTTCGGGTTCAACTGTCAAAAATGAGAATGTTTGAACACAAAATATCAATTCAAATACTGAACTGAACTTCTGGTCTTTTTACCCAGTTCGTACAGCTTCTGGAGTCAGTTATTCCTATTTAATGATTAAAAATGATCTGCTTCCTCTAGTTTCTACTCTTTCTCTCATTAATACTAACTAAAATTTTATCTAAAATAATCAGTAAATCTAGTTCGCAGTGGTTGATAAATGGCCACAGACTCAGCTTCATGATTAGATTCTATCACAGTATCTATTATTTTTGCTTTGTATTGACATAATTTGATAATGTTTTGAACTTTGTTACATGAATTTAAAAGTTTCTATGACACTAATAGATAACTGAGTATAGTAGAAAAACATACAATGGACCTGGGAGTCAGTAGGTTTCAGTCTGGGCAGTTACCAGCTGGTCAAATCACTCCTCATCTAAGCCTTATCTACAAAATGGAAATGATATTAGTCACTCTCTTTTACCACAACAGGTAGATGAGAAGGCACTTTTAAAAAATTAATTGTAAAGGATTATATAATTTTGTATTAATATTATTAGTAAATTCAGTTCATTCATAGGGTATTATATTCTTAACATTCCTTTGGTGGGGAAGGGAGAGGAATCTACTAAAATTACCTTTTAAAAGACCTCTAGATAAAAAAGGAAAATAATCCTGGAAATGAAGATCATGTTTCTTAACTTTGTGTCACAGTAGATAGACTTCAAGAAATTCATGAACCATCTCTGGCATATACTGTTTGTGTAGGGGCAAAGTCACATTCTTTCAGTGCCTTGGACAATTTTCTAAAAATAAATTCCAGAAAGACAAACATTTGCTGTCTTGGTGTCATCTTCAACTGTTCATTTCCATTTAATTTATAGGCAATTTTTGTCATGTCTATTTCCACAACATCTCACTTATGTCTCTTCCTTTCTACTTATATAGCCACTACTCTAGTCCTTCATTACCTCTCATATATGTAATTACAATTCTCTCTCTGTCTCTCTTTGTCTCTCTGTCTCTCTGTCTCTGTCTCTCTCTGTCTCTCTCTCTGTTCATGTCCCTATCTCTCTCTGTCTCTCTCCTCTATTTCTCTTTGTTTTTTTTTCTGCTTAAAGTCTCTCTTCCTTCCAACTCACAGCTGCCAAAGGGATTTTACTGAAATGCAGGACTGGGCACATTAATCATTCCCCCCACTCCCACCTCTGCTCCCACAAACTTCACTGTCTCATTATTACCTTTGGGTCAAATATAAACTTCTCAACATTTGAAACTTCCTACCACTTGACCCCTTAAGACCATGCTATTCTATTTAAACTTAACTCCTCTTCCTGTACTTTGTGGTCCAATCATATTGTCCTATTGACTATTTTATATACCTGGTGCTCCATTTCCCATCTCTGTGCCTGTTCTCTGATTACCTCCTGTACCTGGAATGCATAACCTCCTCACCTCTTCCTTTTGGACTTTCTGGATTCTTTCAAGACTCAGCTGAAGTGTTGTCTTCTTGATGAAGCCTTTTATGAGCTCTCCAGGGTTCAAACTATATTTATTTTTAAATATAGTGTATTTACCCATAGATGTGCACATATCATCTCTTGAGAACAGGGATCATTTCACTTTTTTATATCCCCATCACTTAGTACAATGCTGCAACACATAGTAAGTATTTAACAAATACTTACTAATGAATGATAACACTTGAGTTTTGAGTATATCTTGTTGGGGATATCTATAGGACAACCAGTTGTGGTACTGGACCTCCAAAGAATGATGGGATAGATAGGTATAGAAAAAGATAGATAGAGATAGAGACAAAAAAGAGGGTAGAAGGGCAAGGAAGTCAAGAAGGATGAGGATTGAGAAAAGGCAATAAGATTTGACAACTGAGAGATTGTTGGCAAATTTCATTAAAGCATTTTCAATCAAATGATATATCTAGAAGAAGGTTACAAACAGTTGAAGAGTGGGAAAGAAATTAAAGCAACACTAAGCTTCCCCCTCATTCTCATTAGATTGACAAAAATTAAATATACATACCTCTAAAAAGGAAACTTTGGTGGTGATTGGGGTAGAGGGAACACAAAAAAAAATAGTGATGGAGTTGTAGATTAATCCATTCTTGAAGAAAATTTGGAACTACAGACCCCCAAACTTCAGACCACTAAAGTAAGAGATCACCGAATTCTGCACACTCTTTGACCCTGTGATAGCGCTACTATGTATGTATACCACAAAGAGATCAAAGAGAAAGAGCAAGTAATCATATTATCAAAAGTATGTATTGCTATGCTTTTTTGTGCATCAAAAAATTGAAAACAGAATGGGTTCTCAAAAATGGGGAATGGCTGAACAAAGTATGTTATACATAGATAATGGAATATTATTTTGCTGAAAGAAACTTTTCAAAAATGATGGATGCAAAGAAACTTGGAAGGAAGAGTGGTATTAACAAATGTTGAGATAAACGAGTAAAACCATGAGAGTAATTTATACAGTGACTTCAATAATATAAAAGAAAAAAAAGACTTTGAAAAGCTCAAGAACACTCATCAATTCAGTGAACACTCATGACTTTAGAAGACATATGATATAGCCTGCTTCCTAACTCTTGGGAAAGAGATGATGGACTGGAGGCAAAGAATGAGATGTGTATTTTCAGACACAATGGGTAAATCTGTTTTTCTTCCCTACATTTATCTGTTAAGAGGGGAAGAATTCTGGCAGTGGTGGGATAATGCTGTGATGGTAGTAAGTAGTGATAATGATGTAAAAAAAAGGAAAAGGTTGATGGAAGATTTTAAAAATATACAGAAGAGAGCAGTAGGAAGTTCAGAAAAGGACAGATAAAAACAGAATTCTGCTATTTTTGTATAAAATTTAATAAACACATAAACTATATTCAGTAGTTCACAGTAACATATACAAGATTTTTTCTATTATTAAATGCTCATGATAACAGCTAAAATAATATAGTTCTTTAAGCTTTGAGAAACACTTTATGGATATTATCTTATCATACCAGCACTCCTGGAATGTAGGAGCTACTATTCCTATTTTATAGATGAAGACACAGAGGCAGAAGTAGTTAAGAGACTTATCTAAGGTCACACACCTAACTTGTAAGATTTAAACTCAGGTATTCCTGACTTCACACTCAGCTTTCTAATGTCTACTCCAAGCTTTATAATGAAATGGGATTTTTGTTAAATTCATTAAAAAAATTAAAAAGTGAATGAATAGAGAGGAAGTTGAGTCAAAAAGAGCAGTTTCCCATGAATTTGTAAAAAGGAAGAATGAATTCCCATGAACTTGTAAAAGGGTCATTGTTAGAGGAAAGGAAAGGAACTGTTGTTTTAAAAAATCTTTTTTAAGGATGGAAAGATATCCAGGATATTTTGATATCGCAAAACCATAACCATAATATATCAAAAGGAATTTAAAATAAATAAATAAATGGAACACTTGGAGATTTTTATTGATTAAAAAAATCAGCACCTACTAAAATTATTTGCACTAGGAGAAAATAAACTAATAGTATGACTGAAACGAAAAGTGGCTTGTGAGGTATAATTCTATTGGTTATAATACCACAAAAGAGGAGAGTATTTCCTCTGGACACCTGCAAACAAACAAGTATAATGGTGCTCACCTTCAGAAAGTTTGCTACCTTCTCTTCTTGGGGGACACAGCATATGTACACATGAAGGAACTCATAAAAATATACAAATAAATTTAAATGAATATAGAATTCGTATATCAACTTTCAGGTGCTCTTTCCTTGTCAATTATCAAACCTGGCTTGGGGTAGAAGTAGCTGGTCAACATCTGGGATGGATTACAGAACATTTCTTTCTGCTCAATATTTTCAGCGATACAAGTCTGGTTAAAATAGCAATCAAAGGGCAACTAAGAGACACAGTAGATAGAGCACCAGCCCTGGAATAAGGAGGACCTGAGTTCAGATGTGACTTTAGACATTTAGTAGCCTTGTGACCCTGGGCAAATAGCTTCACAGCAATTGTCTTTCAAAATAAACAAAAACAAACAAGTAAACAAATAGCAAGCAAAACCCTGATAGTAAAAATGAATGAATGAATGCCAAGGGAAAAATCAACCCATAGATGGAGGAGTGAAATTTTGGGACTTTATAGCTGAGTACAGTATAAATAGGTATGTAAAGTCTATTCAGGTTTGTGGGATTTTTTTGTTGTTATTGCACATTTTTTATCAAAAGCATTTTCTCATCTTCTCCTGAGAGGAACTGCTTGAATCCTTAATTAGTGATCAGACAGTAGGGAAGCTCAAGACCATCAAAGGAAGAGCTCAGAGCCATGATCTCAATTTGAGAAATACAACTGAGTACCTACTATGTGCAAGGAATTGTGCTCATAATTCACTGGCAGTAAAGTCTAATGGAAAGAGTTTACTGAGAATCAGTAGATAGAAATGTATGTTTAACTTCTGCCACTACTTAATATTGTGACCTTTTCAAATCACTGCTCCTCCCAGGGCTTCAATAAAATGGAGGGGTTGGGGTTAGAGGTTGAATTACATGATATTTAAAGTTATCTTTAGCTTTTCATTTCTGTGATTTTAAATAAATTAATAAAAATAATAATGCTAAAGGAATACATTTTCTAGGCACGTGTACTAAGAAAAGTGGTAAAGATATATATAACCTATTATTGAACAAGGTAATGTATGTAAAGTTATTTGCAAACCTGAGAGTCTATTTAAATATCACAACTAGTACTACTAAATATTATTATTACTGTTATTATTGTCTTTATCATTGTCTTTACCCTTTTTAATGCCAACATGTTATATGTCATTAGAGGGGTTAAAATAAAAATATACATATACTAAAAATGTAAAGGCACTTTTTTTCTTCTGAATTGCAGACAATATTTTCACTATTGACCTAATGATCAAAGAGGCTTCTTAGGGAATTAATTAATTTTACAAAATATCCACATATTATCTCCCTCTTATGTCAAGGATAACATTAGAAAAAAAAGAACGTCGATACTGATGACTTGCATACTAGGATCTAGCACCAATTAGCTTTGTGACCATAGGCAAATTATTCTCCTCCCCTATATAAAAGAAAGACTTGCCTACATACATGTATGCATACATATGCACACACATAAACATACGTATAAGCAAATAGACACTATAGTATAAACACACACATACGCACATATATACAATGTACACACACGCACATATATGTATACATTCACACTGGTGTGTATGTGTGGGTATATACACACATATATATTTTTATATTTATTTATATCATTATAAAGATATCTCACAATATGCCAAAAAGTTGACTTATCCAAAACTTGTGAGTCCTCACTTTTCTATTTCTTTATGCACATTGCTATGGTATTAAAAGTTACTTGCAAAACCCTTAACAACTTTTGGTGGGCATTCAAAAGGTTTTAGAGTTCTATAATGGTTAGTTACTCTCATTTTGGCAAAGAAGGCATGCATAAATCCTAAAATCCCATTAGCATATATCTGACACTTGCTATAAACACATTTTTGTTCGGACTTGAATTGGCTGAAAGGAACAAATCTAACTCTCCTGATAAGCAGAACTGAGAGACAGGACTGGGCTCGTCAAAGACATAAAAGTGTCACATCACTGAGAAGCCCCCTGCTGCCTCTAAGTGTAACTCGGACACCTCCAAACCCTGACTTCTAATTATCAAAAATGCCAGTTTGGATAAATGCAACATGTTACCTTGCCAGACTCAGTGAAAATGAATCTAAATAACAGGAACACACAAAAAGCGTTCCATGAAGATCATCATTCAAAAGTTTAATTATATCCTCCAGTCATGCAGCATCAAAATAATTGAGGACTATTGAGTTAAATAAATAGTAAATATTTAAGAGTAGTCCATGTTGCTCTCTCCCATGAGTCACTGCTGCCAGTTTTCACATTAATATCCTTCTCTTCATTATGTCTGATCACAGGCAGCACTTGACTAGTAAAACTTGCTACTGGAGCCTTCATCAGGCACTGCTAGAGCCCCCCACGTCAATTAAGAATCTTTATTGTATCAGATTTTTCAGTATCACTGTCAGTGTTAATCCTCCCCATCCACAGCAGCGGTTGAACAGATGCAATGTACTTGTTTTGCAGCAAAACTGGGAAAATCATCACCGTAAAAGAACCAGAGCACTAAGTGATTAAACGTTGGGCAAAAAAGCATTTAACTATCCTGCGCAGAGAGTCATAGAATGTTTTTTTGCACATTCAATTGGAGCAGTTGGGACAATAAATTAAACAGTATTTCCTACTTCCTGACTCACGTTTGTACCCTGAAGCCATTTACTATACTTGTTCCTTTATCCTCAGAAGGGAACAAGGAGCAAAAAGAAATTTTTAAAAGTACTCTTAACTTTATTTAAGAACTGAAAACATTTTACTCGCTAGATTGGCTTTCTTTTGTTAACACAGACACAACTTTGGCAAAACAGTCACAATTAACAAAGTTCAACTCATGTATTTCTAGCAGCACTTTATAATCTTTATAATCTCTCTCTCTCTCTCTCTCTCTCTCTCTCTCTCTCTCTCTCTCTCTCTCTCTCTCTTTCTCTCTCTCTCTCTCCAACCCCCTTAAGGCAAAATTTCAAAAGATTCCAGCTGAGTGATACGTTGTAAGTTTCATTCCGTATAACGGTTTTGTCATGCCAATTACTTTCCTATTTCAGAAGAATAGCCTAGATTTCATTGCCAATTATTTTTTACTGCAAATGAGACTTTTCCAGGTGTACATTATTAGCATGCCCCCTTTTGAAATTTCACCCTGCTAAACCCCGCTTTTCCTTTCACAACATGTTTTAAATATCTTTCTACTTCCAATCTCCCTAGCGGCTAATCCTGTTGGACTCAGAAAGCAGTTTCCTCTATAGTTTCCTAGGTTAGACACATCACCTTTATTTGGAAAGAGAAGGGAAATCAGAAGAGGCTCTTACCAGAGGCAGGGAAAACAATTCGCTCAGCTAGATCCAGCCGCGCTGTGTGCAGGCGGGCAGCGTGAGTGATCCTTGGGCCTCACACAAAAGAGAGATAATTGGCTCTCAATGAAGAGATGTAAACATTCATCATAATGCCACTGGTACTAGAACTAAAAGCCACCTCAGCTGCTCTATGTACTCTGACTAGAAGATGATGTCACAAACATCAACTGGGTGTACTCTCATTGGCTTCTGTTACCTGGAATCATATCTTAACCCTAACCTGTCAGCTGCAAATTGAAAAGCTGAGCTCTGACTGTATTTTTTTTTCCTGATGGGGTGGGGAGGTAAAAGCAGCATGGAGCTACATGATAATCATACACTGGAAACAACATCAACAACAAAAATTCCAAGACTAATTTGCCTAATTAATTAAACAGGAGCCCTGGGGAACTGAATTTTCATAATCTGTTCACTAAATGACAGTTATCATCAAAATATGATACAGCATGGTTATGAAAAGGAAAAAATGGTAATGTACACACAGCATCTGGGCATTTCTTTTCTTGGAGTTAATATTTCATTGTTCTCTATCAAATTAAAATGAAAACAAGTTTTGAAACTCTGAGGCACTTTATGGACAACCATGATGCCTTTGAGCAGGACACATGCTTGAATTTAAAATCATTCTAATAGAATTAAAAGGAAAAAAAAGATAGAAAAATGAAATTTTGAGAAGCAGTATTTCTGGAAAATATTTTGGAAATATGGCTTGTAACATCACATCAAAACCACAAAATCTTCAATATAGCAGTGACATGTGTACTGGTATGTGCCTAAGCTTATTCTACAAGTCAGAGGAACTACAGACAGTTTCAATTTGGTTATTTGTAATCTACGTTTTCTTGTGATACTAAGCTATATTCTTTTTCTTTGGGGATACAAAGGTCCTTGTTATTCATCTCCTGCAGTCTGTTTTTTTTTTTCTTTAACCCTAACACAAACATTTAATTCAAGCATAAACCAGCAGGTGGGCAGAATAGTGGACTGGACTCTGCTTTAGACACTTGATAAAGTGACAAATTTACAATTACCTGAAAGTTTCATGTAATCTTGTCACACACCATAAAAGCTGTTAAGTTCAGATGATTGGTGCAATGACTGGGCAGTTAGAAGGAAGTTCGCTTACACCTTTGAGACTTTAAAGACACTCCCATATATGCTATTACCTTGGTTCTTGTGTGTATTCACAAAAGAATCTGGCCAGCTGACGCACCAACTTTCTCTACCTTGTTTCTACATATATGTGCATATGTATATATCACTATATTACACACATATGTATATTTGTGTGTATATGTATGTGTGTGTGTATATATATGTATATATATATATACATATAAAATGTTCTAAAGATCAGTCATGAATCAAACAACAACAAAAGGCATTGACCAGTCACTGTCAATACAATGACCATTTAAAATTCTTATCATTGAATGTCTCAGACTATTATCTGGAGTTAAAGGCAATTTTTAAAAATCTACTTTGCATCTTAAAAATGCATATTCCATTGATGTATTATTCTGTTTCCTCAATTATCGAGAATGGAAAAAATAACTTAAAATAAAATCATAGCTTTAGGGAGGAATATTCATGATAGTAGTCAACCAAATATGATAAAGCATGGATGTGGAAATGGGACTGTTTATTTCACTTATGAGGAAATTGTGGTGCAGAGAGGTTAAGATGTCCAAGGTCACACTGGTAATGAATGTCAGAGTTAAAATTTGAATGAATCATCTAACTCCAGGGTCAATAATCTTTCCCTTGGACCACACTGTCTTTATATCTTTATGCCTCTTAGAATCCCTAGCCTCCTTCAAGGCTCATTCAGCCACTACCTCCTCTAGAGGACCTTCCATGATTACACCAGTCATTAGTATCCTTCCACCCTATGATAAATGTTACTTTGCATATAAGCTATATTTACTTCTGAATACATGTTTTTACCTCCATTAAAATATAAATTCCTTCAGGTCAAGGACTGTTTCATTCTTTTGTGTGTTTTTATCTCCAGAACCTGGTAGAAGAGTAGATGTTTAAGAAATATTTGATGTTGAACGAAAAATAGCACACACACCTACTATGATTAAAACTTTTCAAATACCCTTTGAACATCACATTGTAGTCCCTGTGCATTTTTTTCCAGTTGTGGAGGGTCAAGGAGTTCAATTGTGGAGATTTTACAACAGCAGTCCCAGGTGGCAATCTTGAAGCAAGTCTATTAGTCAAAATTTGCTTTAGTCCAAAGTGAAAGACCCTACTCATTTATTTCTGCCTAAAACAGATGAGATTTCAGATGGAAATGTGTATTTCAAAATAAGATTCATTGCCATGCAACAGGATATAAAACTGGATTAAAGACCAGAATGATGAATTTGGAAGATGACTATGCCAATTGCGTTTCTGGCTGATGGATGAAAAAGGTAAGACATAGTAATTGCTATGAAGATACGAGTCTGGAAAAAAAAAACATCTAAGAGGTAAACTGTGCCTATATCTGTGAAATAGGAAATTTGATGTAATAAATGTTTACCTTCAGAAATTAAAAAATGATACATTTTGACTACATGATCTATCTCTCTTGAAAAGAATGCTAATAACAGAGGATCATAGATTTAAAGATGGAAAGAATGGTTGAGTCCTTTGAGTCTAAAACCTTTATTTTAGAAATCAGGATGCTGAGGCAAAGGAATAAAAAATGAATTTACATGAGAAAATTTTTGTTATAATTATAACAGTGACAGAAGCCATAAAACTTTTCTTTCATGTCCTATGATTGCTGTTTTTTTTTTTAAATTTGGGATGAAGGATTGTAATAGCTTGTACACACAAATGTGTGACAGTGAATAAAAGGCAAAATGAAAGCCAAGAAATGGCAATATTCTGGTATGGTAGATGGAGATATCTATATGTATCTGTACAGAGACAGATACAGATATCGATATACATCTAGATATATTGATATATCTACCATACCAGAATGAAGGGTTTATACTAACATATAACACATAAATATATACATACATATATACACAGATGCATAGATGTATTTGTATTTAGGTATTTGTGTATATATGTATGTATACATATATATGAATTTATGCATGTATATACATATGTATTCGTATAAGCCTATCATTACTAACTAATGTGCTCCAAGTCACTCATTTAGTAAGAACTAGGATCCAAACTTAGGTGTTGTTTCCAATTCAAATATTATTTTAACTATACCACCATTTTAATTTGATTTGGGTTCACTGGAATTAGGCTAGAATTGTAGTACAGATAGTACTAAGATAGGTTGACCTTGGGTAAAGCAGTTAGTATACTAGGTTCATAAATCTAGAGCTGTAAGATACTTTGAAGGCTTTGTAGTTAAACCTCCAAATTCTACGAATGAAGAAAGTGAGGCAAAGGGGAATTAAATGAATTACCCAATATCACAGAGCCAGGATTCAAATCCAAAGCCTGTGATTCCAGAGCCAGTGCTTAAACAATTACACCATGTTCCCACCTTATGGTTGTTTGCCTGTTTCCTCATCTATAAAATTAGTTGTTTGGAACACATCATCTCTCTAAGGTCCCATTTATTTCTAAGGTTGGGATCCTACACAGTATTCATATTTAATTAGAGGGAATTATATATATATATATATATATATATATATATATATATATATATATATATATATATGTGTGTGTGTGTGTGTGTGTGTGTGTGTGTGTGTATGTATATGTATATGTATATATATAATCGTAGCATTATCACATATATAACATACCATACCAAAACATCTTATATATTCTCTATATTTTATTACACTACACAAAATAAATTGTATATCTTACTATATATCTATTTACCATAATATAGTATTATATATGCACATGTTCCATATAATATATAGTATTTTATTTTTATTTATAATATATTAGGATATAGGCATATTTAATTAAATTTTTTATTAAATTAAATCCATAAGTCACATATGATAATAAGCCTTGTAACTATATGATCACATTTTACATATCTAGGACATATTATGAGATGTGTTTCTTATGCAGGTCAGTCACTTTGTAATATTATTGATGAATGGGATAAATATAATTTACAGCAGCAGTATAAGTAAATAATGCAATATTTCAATGGTAATGTCTCCTTTTGAAGACTATAGTTATTAAAGGTCAACCTCTTCCAGTAGATTTATTTTCTGTATATCCTGTTGAAAAGTCTAATGACACCCTGACATTAGTCTGAACATGTACTTGGGAATAAAGCCAACAACAATAAGACATCTTGAATGTGATGTGAATTGTGATAGGCAGACAAAGACGAGTCCTCCCTAATATAACGAAAAAAAAAAACACTCATCCAAAACCATCAAGCCTAAAACAATGCCAAATAAATACATATTTTTTTTCTGTGTAGATTAACAATGGGATAATTAAAAGATTTTTTTCTTACAGTGTCGAACAGGAGGAAAATACTTTGCCATTTGCTGTCTGCTACTTTTTGTAAATACGCTGAAACCAGAAACATGAAAGGTAAAAATAGTTCACAGACTTTTATGCATATTATTTCTGTAATTCTAGAGGAATGGAGGCACAATTGATGGAGCAATAGTCTTGGACTCAGATCTGGATTCAAATTCTTCCTGTACTACTTACTATCGGTTTGACCATCATGGATCGCTATCACTGGTTTAGAGATTGAAGGAGTCTGAAACTGTCTCAAAGCTGGACCAACTTATTTATCTCATGAATAAGAAGACAATTAGTCCTAGAAAGGAAAACTAACTGCCCTGAACAAGAGAACATAGACAGTAATTTAAACTTGAGAGCATGGGCTATTTTTTGCCTTTCTCTGTGGCATTGGGCCTGGAATAAGGAGACTTCAATTCAAACCTGGCCTTAGACACCTACCAGCTATGTGTCCTCTGGGTAAGTAATTTAATTTGTCTGCCTTGATTTCTTCAACTGGAGATAATAGTCTCATCTATCTCAGGGGGTTGTTGTGAAGATCAAATAAGATGATATCTGTAAAGTAATTAGCACAGTGCCTGGCACATAGTAGGTACTTAATATGTGCTTGTTTCCTCTCTTTTCAAGCACTTAGCATAGATCTTAAGATAACTAGGTGGTACACTGGATAGAGTACTGTGCCTGGAGTTAGGAAGATTCACCTTCCTGAGTTCAAACTGAGCCTCAGATACTTAGTAGCTATGGGGGCCTGGACAAGTCATTTAATCCTGTTTGCCTCAGTTTTCTTACCTGTTAAATTATCTGGAAAAGGAAATAAATGGCAAATCACCCTATTATCTTTTCAAAGAAAAGCCCAAATGGGGTCACAAAGAGTTGGACATGACTGAAGCAACTGAATAAAGACAAAATGAATGCTTTTTGACTGACTAAATTATCTGGGCCAGGAATCAAAGCCAGTTGAGTTTGGTTTTTTTTTTCTGACTCTAAATCCAGCACTATTTCTCCTGCATTCCTCTTCCTCAGACCACTCCCTAAAACTTACCTACAAAACCATAGACAGGGTATAATCTGCCCCAATGGCACCTTGTATTGCCTGTCCTGATAAAATCATAGAATCTTTGCTTTGGGGGGGTCTTGGATTTAAGAAATAATTCTAGGACCACTTTCTACCTGATTTCTTTCCCAATTTCACCAGATGCTAGGGCCCTTGGTTTGTAAAAACCCTGGAATTAACTGCCACGTATTTATTTAGCATTCATTTTATATACGTGTGTATAATATGTATATATATACATATATATATATAGAGAGAATTATATACATACACACATACAATATTACACTCATGTATATGCATATGTATGTGTGGATATGTATATATATTTATATTCATGTTACCTCTCCTAAGAGAATTCAAACCATCTTACAATTTTGTTTTTGTGTCCTCTGAGACCAGTATAGTAACTATCATATAGTGTATACTTACTTCACGCTTGTTGATTGATTAACACATATCTACCATGTTTTTCTATAAATAACCTGTACATATTTTTATTAGATTATAGGGATTTAAATAGAATGGCTAGTTAGCACTTGTCAAATCTAGAATAGAATATTTGCAAAGGTACTTCATTTAATGACCTAGCAAGGGACATTCATCCTGGCTTTATTCCGATGCAATCCGTATTATTGAACTTTCTTTTTCCCTGGTATGTCTGGAGAACATGAAGGCTATTAAAAAAATCTTTTGACCAATCAGACAAGAATATTTTGGAGTTCAAGCCAAGTACATCTCATTTTTATTACCATACTTACACACTATATATTTCCCAGGAGCTGAAATCATTGCAGTATTTAATTGCTTGACAATTATTTCTGTTACATCAATTTAGTGGTTAAACTAATTATTTATATTATCAAAACAAATCAGCACTTGAGGCTAATTAAACTAAAGGCATCATCCTTCAACATTTTCTAACCAATATATTAAAAATATTTAGGTTAATACTAATTTCAGGGAAAAAAAGTTACATGCCCTTCAGGTGATCATTTTAAAGATAGGACTGAAGACTTTTAAACAGTTACCAAATGTTATGAATTTTATTTTACTTTCAGGAAAGTTAGAGATATCAGAACATAGCAGTTTACTATTTCCTGGAAGGTCATTACCTAGTTATCCACAAGATGGCAGCTCTGTTTACATGGTCACTAACTCTTATAATCATCTATTCCAGTTTATTTGGCATTTCATAGCAAATATTTTTGATGCTACACGTACAACCTTTTAAAAATTATTGTAATGTACCTTACTTTCTGTTCAGGAAGAACAAGGGTGGAATATGGAAGAGTATAATGAAAATAATGAAATATTTCTATTGCTTAAGAAAGTAGGACTTTAAAAAACATGTGTCAATAACATTCCAAAACATTTTATAATATTTAAACAGTTTACTTAAGTATAGCTATTTTCTTGACAAGAGATAGCATTCGGTAATAAATAGAGAGATCCATTCTCACAAATAAAAATACCTGAATTCCATCACTGTTTCTGACCCTGGGGAAGTCACTTAACCTCTCAGTTTCTGGACAATCTTCCAAGACTTTAAATGAGAACAGGTGTTACATGTATCAATAGAGGGAGTTGTCTTTTATAGAATCCCCCACATTAATGAAATCACACATCTAAACCAAAACAAAACAAGATCCCCTTCTCACCCATATAAAGTCCTAATTCTGAATCAAAGTTTCATTTCAACATTAATTTCCAAAATACCCACAATAGAATAATGTCTAATTGTCCTATCAGATCAGAGTGTCTTTAATTCCATATCAACAATCACCTCTAGGCTGATTACTTTCAAACGTATTATTTTCAACAGACCAATTTTCAGGAACCAACCATATTCACAATTGCCAATCATCTCTTTTTGCCTAGTACCTCAAACTCAACATTCCTGATGCTGATCTTCTCCCCATCACTTCTTCCCTCACAAGCTCCCCCAAATCAGCTCCTCTTTCTTATTTCCCTGTTTCTATTGAGGATAACTACTCTCTCAGTCACCCAAGGTCAGCATCTCTTTGTCATTATCTCCTCACCCTCACCTCCACATGAAATGTCTAAATACCACTGATTCAACTTCTGCAAGGCCCTTCAGAGTCATCACCACCTTCACGGTTGTTTTCACTATTTAAGTCATATCCATCATTGGTGTTGTTCCTTATATTTAACTAGAGGATAAAAGGTCCAGGGCTGGCATTACCTTTTCAGGCCATCAATCACCAAACTCAGGAAACATAATCCATTGAAGTCAAGTGACTTGCCCAGGGACACTCAGTAGATGTCAGAGGTTGGATTTGAAGTGAGTTCCATATCCAAGCCCTAACCATTATACCACACTGTATCTCAACATTAATTTTTCCTTCTGTAATTTTAGCACATATTGGTTTTTATCTTCTCTGGAGTTTGAGAAGAGCTCATAAGTGCTCACTCAGAACCTTTAATAACCATTAGATTTATTAAGCTCCTCTGCTTTTCTTTTCTCTGGATTCTGTGGTCAAACAGAACCCTTAAAAGGAATCAGTAATTATGCCTCCTAAAGCCGATCACCTAGGGGAAAGTTACCCTCCATTATGCCATTTCCAAAAACATGAATTTCCTGACATAAAGGGACAAAATGTTCAAAATTTGATTCAAAACCAAAGAGCAAATTTCATAGTGTTGTAAAAAAAATCAATTAAAAATCATAAACTCACCATTTTAGTGAAACATATTAATTTTTTAAAATCCTCATTGAATTTTATAATCTGCCTGATTCCCCTACCTGGAAGCACCCTCACTTATTTGAAATCTCCTAGCATTTTGTATATCTCATCCTATTATCATGTGTTATTTTGGATTAAAACTTTCTTTTGTATTTGTCTTCTTCTGAAAGACTCTAATTTCCATAGCATAGGAACAATATTTTAATTTGCACATCTGCCTACCTTGTCTAGTCCAGTACCTTGGATATAGTAACTAGTCAAGAAATGCTTGTTCAATTGGAATGCAAATAAACGAGTTTTAACAATTATGTTGTATATCTGACATTGATCAACTTCGAGAGGGGACCCAAATGGTATAAATGACTATATGAACATTATCAATAGACCCTCTTCAACTATACACCTTGTATTTTTAACATGATTAAATAAGAGATCATTTTACTAGTTCACAACAACAAAGGTCTCATTTAATTCGATATAATTGAAATCAATGTGATTTAGTTCCAGACTTAAAATCAGGAGTCCTGGTTTTCAATATTCCCTCAATCACTTACTAGCTATGTGCCCACTGGCAAGTCACTTAATCTATTTAGGCTTTGGTTTTCTCGTTTGTAAAATGGGTATTAAATTGTACTACCTCCCTCTCAGGGTTGCTGTGGGGGAAAAAATAATTGTAAAACTTTAAAAAAAAAGCTATTATCATATATGGTTATTATTTATATATGTACTACTTGATAACATAAAGTATTAAAATGATGATAAATTATTTAAAACAATGACAATAATATTTAAATTAAGAACCTAAACTGTATGAGGAATGGTCCTCAACACTAAGGGTACACAATAAAAATTCTATTTATAATCCATTGAATTCCTACCACTGAGCCTTCCTTTATGTTTCCTTTCTTCCCTTCTTACAATTAAAGAATACTCTCCCTTTTCATCACTGCCTGTCCTCAAATTATCCACTGAAAGATCATATCAGTTCTCACTTACCTAGTCTTAGAGCTCCTTGAAAGCAGTGCCTGACTTTGCCTTGCTTTGCACTCCCAGTGTTTGGCACACTTCCTTATACATTGTAGGTGCTCTATGCTACTAAAGTCACTTCAGTGGCATCATCATTCCGGAGTCTGAATAACATATGAACCAGTTTGTGAGCTACCTATCCCCTTTATCCCTAATTGCTAGGGGTAGAAAGGAAGGCAAAAAAGGTCTCTTCTCTCAAGAAGCTCATAGTCTAATGAGGGAGACATCATGTCACCAACTGTGTACACACAGGATAAAGAAAAATAAATTGGAGATAATTCCAGAGGGCAAGTACTTAGATGAATGAGGATTAAGAAAGGTTTATGGCAAAAGGTGAGATTTTAGTTCAGATCTGAAGGAAGTCATGGAAACCAGAAGGGGAAAGTGAGGAGGGAAGTTTTCTGAGGCAGGAGGAATAGCCTGGGGAAATGCCTGGAGTAGAGATAGAGTATCATGTATGAGAAAAGTCATGAAGGTCAGTGACACTGAGTATGGTTTGTGGAATGGAATAGGTGTAAGAAAACTAGAAGGGTAGGAAGAGGTCAACCCTCCATGATAGAGAAAGTTTTCTCATTTAAGAATTCCTCAATGAAATTGCAGGTGTAATGATTTCAATGAGGAAATGAGTCAGGAATATCCTGACTCTATTATTTTATACTACCTACAAATTCATAATTGTGTGGTAGAGCCTAATTTATTTTGCTCTATCTTAATAGCACTGAAATGTGGAGAGATGGGTCCTTATGGATACCAGATCAGATCATTAGGATGGCTAATTGCCAACCATTTCTGAAAGTACCATTATCATACCCATTGTTTCCTCCTCCTCCTCTTCTTTCTTTCATTTGCTCTCTCTCTCTCTCTCTCTCTCTCTCTCTCTCTCTCTCTCTCTCTCTCTCTTTCTCTCTCTCTCTCTCTCTCTCTCTCTCTCTCTCACTCTCTCTCTCTCTCTCTTTCTCTCTCTCTCTCTCTCTCTCTGTTCCTCTCTCTCTCTCTCTCTTCCTCCCTCCCTCCCTCTCTCTCCCTCTCCCCCTTTCTCTCTCTCTCTCTCTCTCTCTCTCCCCTCCTCTCTCTCCCTCCCTCCTTCCCTCTCTCCCCCCTCTCTCTCTCCCTCCCTCCCTCTCTCTCTCTCTCTTTTTCTGTCTGTGTCTCTCTCTGAGTCTCTCTGTCTCTGCCTGTCTCTATCTCTCTGTCTCTGTCTCTCTGCTTCTCTCTGTCTCTGTCTCTGTGTGTCTCTGTCTCTGTATGTCTCTGTCTCTCTCTCTCTCTCTCTCTCTCTCCCTCCCTCCCTCCCTCTCTCTCTTTCTGTCTCTGTCTCTCTCTGAGTCTCTCTCTCTCTCCCTCCCCCCTCCCTCTCTCTCTCTCTCTCTCTCTTTTTCTGTCTCTGTCTCTCTCTGTCTCTGCCTGTCTCCATCTCTCTGTCTCTATCTCTCTGCTTCTCTCTGTTTCTGTCTCTGTGTGTTTCTGTCTCTGTGTGTCTCTGTCTCTCTCTCCCTCTCTCCCTCTCTCTTTCTCTCCCTCTCCCTTTCAGAAGATCTTTAAAATACAGTCATTTCTCCAAGACAGTATGGGCAGGTAGGTGGCACATTGGATAAAGGGCCAGGTCTGGAATCAGGCAGGAAGCTGTTTTCTCCTGGGAAAGTCACTTATCCTCTCTTTGCCTCAATTTCCTCAGATATAGTGAGTATATTAACAGCATCTACCTCACAAGGCTGTTGTAAGGATCAATTGAGGAAATAATGGTGAAGCACTTAGCACAGTCCCCATTAATATAAAGCACAGTACTATATAAATGTTGTTGTTGTGATAAGAGGAACTAAGGAATTTAGAACAGTTCTTCATAAGTTATTATTTAAGAACTCATTGCTTAACTTAATCCATGACCTCACAGAAGTACAATGATTCTTCTAAAGTCAATAAGAATTCAGATCTCAAGATAAGTTACTGAAGTTAAGAAGAAATGACAAAGGTAGATAACATATACACTATTGGATAAAACTGGTGCACTGAACTATCATTTTAGTCAAATTGCCTTTGATTTAACGACAATGAAAAATGGCGATACCTCCCACTTCCCAGGCCAAATTTGAAGAAACACTAAATGGACAATAAAAAGCCATTGGCTTTCCTGCCAGAAGCTGTTAGATAAGTTTAGATGCTTAGAGGTTGCTAGATAGAAGGGCCATTAGCTTGATAGTACTGCTGAACCAAGTCATTCAGTAGTTCACTAATCATTCTAATTAGAGGCCTTGGTGAAAGACCTAATCTTTTACCTTGAAGCAATCAGAGGAGCACATCCTATTCCTGAGAACTTATCCAGGGGGTTGTTAGAATTCAACTTCAGTGCATGCATGTATTCACACTTCATTGCTTTTTAAAATTAGAAATCACTGCACCCCACACCAAGGCAGGAGCCCTCTGACCTTAGGAAAGTTACCTCTTTGGTTACAGAAATCTGAACATGATCCTAACTACTCTCCCTCTTGAAAACCTCCTCACTGCTTATAAGTTATAACAACAATGCTGCTTGCAGCTGCTGTGGAGGTGTAAGGCCAATAACATCAGCACATAGAAGGGCTGCTAGCACAGATTCTTTGATCTGCTTTTCTAAGGAAAGCAATTTTAAATGGTTTACAATCTCACTTTAATTAAACATACATATATCATTCACTTATTACAGTGGAAAAAAGTCAGCACCCTGAACTTCAGAGAAAACAAAAACAGAAATTACAAGCAAAATTTATATAAGCAGAGCAAATAACACAAATCAGCAGACAGACTTTCTGTCTGTCCATAGCAATATATACATAGTTACCAGAGAGAGAAGCACCAACATCTGGGTTTTCAAAGTTGGGGGCTCCTTAACAGCTACCCAGAGACTGGTCTGGCCAAATCACAAGAATGCTCTTCCAATGAGTGAGCCCCAAAGTAAAATGCTAACCTCCGAGTATATATACAATTCTTCAGGGTCAGCCCACAGAGGATATCAGAGCCATGTGACTCAAACTCATGTGACTTGTGACTTAAGAAGATCATCAAAGACTCTTGATTCAAAGAGTGAAGCCAAGGCAGTTGATTACCTTAGTGCTGAAAAGCACTCCAAAAGAAAAAAACAGTGAAAGTCCCACTTTGCTTGCCATTACATAACTATATCCAGTATTTCCCTGTCCTTAAACCTTTTGCTAAACATATTAATTGATACAAAAATATTGATTTTCATTGTGTTCCTCATGCATGACACTCTTGCAAGTTCATTGTCTTAAAGGAAGCCTGATGACACAGTGGACAGTGATGAGCCTGAAGTCAGGAAGATCTGAGTTCAAATCTGCTCTCAGACATTTATTATTTGTGTGGCCATAGCAAATCCCAAATCCTCCACCAGCCTCAGTTTCCCCAATTGTAAAATAGGCCTGATAATTGTATCTTGTTGCTGTTTCAGTCATGTCCAATTCTTCACAACCTCATTTGGGGTTTTCTTGGCAAAGATAACAGAGCAGTTTGCTTTTTCCTTCTCCAACCATTTTACAGATGAGGAAACTAAGGAAAACAGGGTTAAGCAATTTGCCCAGGGTTACACAACTAGTTACGGTATATGGCTGGATTTGAACTCAGGTCTTCCTGAATGTAGGCTTGGCACTCTATCCATCACAACACCTTAGCTGCCCAATTTCACCTATCTCCCAAGATTGTTGTCAGGATTAGATGAGATCACATTTGTAAAGCAATTAGGATAGTTCCTGGTACATAGTAGCTGTTTAATAAAATGCCTATTTCCTTTTTTTGGACTGCTTCTCCCCCATGCCTGTAATACTTTTCATCTTTAATTCCTGCCCTCCTAGCCCCCAGTGCCTTTTCTCTTGGATTACCTGAGCGAGATAGGTCTTTGTATACATGGGTTTTTGCATATTATCTCCTGCTTTAGCATAAAGGGTCTTTGAGGCAGGTACCGAATTTTCACCTTTCTTTGTATCCTCAGCAATTAGCATAGTGCACTCTTAAATGCATCACCAACTGAATGAAGAATCACACACTCACATAGATAAAACCCCTTCACCTGTTGGTGCTGTCTCTTCCATTTTTGGTCTCTCATCTCTCTTTCTTTACACTGCAAAGTTTCAGGAAGCCTAACCTATGGTCTATACATCCATTTCCACTCACTCTCACACCTTTGCAACCTGACTTCTGATGTCCAACCTAAATTTTCCACTTTGCAAATTTTACACATTTCTCCTAAGTCCTGAACTCTACGGCCAAATAGAACAGCTCTAATTCATCTTTCACATGATATTTTTTTTAATGGAAGATAACTATTATGCCACATCTAAACCCCCATTGTTTTTTCTCTTCAGACAAAATAGCCCCATTTTTCATCACTCCCCATGTGTCAGGATCTTTTTTTAATTATTTTTTTTTAAAGTTTTCAACATTCATTGTTTATGAGATTTTGATTTCCAATTTTTTCTCCCTCTCCCCAAGATGGCAAGCAATCTGACATCGGTTATACATGTGCAATCTTGTTAAACATATTTCCACATTAATTAGGTTGTAAAAGAAGAAACAAAACAAAATGGAAAGGCACACACAAAAAGTGAAAATAGTATGCTTCTATCTGCATTCAAACTCCAAAGTTCTTTCTCTGGATGTGGATAACATTTTTCATCATAAGTCTTTTGGAATTGTCTTGGATCACTGCGTTGCTGAGAAGAGCTAAGTCTATCATAGTTGCCAATATTGCTGTTACTGTGTACAATGTTCTCCAGGTTCTTTTCATCTCACTCAGTATCAGTTCATGTAAGTCTTTCTAGGCTTTTTTCTGAAATCTGCCTGCTCATCATTGCTTATAGCATAATATTATTCCATTACATTAATATCACAACTTGTTCAGCCATTCCCCAATTGATGGGCATCACCTCACTTTCCACTTCTTTACCACCCATGTGTCAGGATCTTGAAGGACTTCACCATGTTGGTCAACTGCCTAAGGATATCCTCTGGCCCATTAAACTTAGCTGTGTACAGGGTAGGTTCTGTATCTTCCCCTTTTCACCCAACTAGAATACAAGTTCCTTGAGGGTAGCACACTGAGTCAACCCCCTCTGGTTGGGCAAGAATGATGGGAGGCTTCTTTTATCATTTGAGGGAACTCCCAAATTGACCTTGTTACAGATCCATTTGAGCATGCAAGTGTACCTAAATATGGATTCTCTTCACTTTAATAGACTGGAAGTTCCTTAGAGGAGAAGTGCTAGGATGTTTATCTTTGTAATCCTGAAACTTAGCACAGTTCCCTGTACCCGGTAGGTAATTAATACATGTTTATTGAACTAAATTGAATTTATCAAATTGTTTGTGGGATCTTGTTGTCCTTGTTACAGCATCTACTTCACACTATCCCTCCTTGTGCCTGTTAGTTGTATATTCTAGCCCATGAAAATGTGCTTTCTGAGGCTTATATACAAGGAAAAACATATCTATAAAATGAGCTGGTGAAGGAAATGACAAACCACTCTAGTATCTTTGCCAAGAAAACTCCAAATATGGTCACAAAGAGTCAGACATGACTGAAAAAAAAACATGATTAAACAACTTAACACATTCAGAAAGAACACACCAGGATTAGATAATTGGATTCTTCATTAAATTCTAATACAATGTAAAGATGACCCTCAGTTTTGAGGGCTATAACAAGAGATGTACTGGTAAATGTTTAACAACCAGCTCTTCCTTCAGGGACCTGAATATGAAAGGAACACTTTTAAATTCAATATTCATTATTATTAACATTTTCTTCACATTTTTCTTAAGCCCCATCAGTCGAAAACACAAATGCATATACCAAAGCAAAAAAAAGAAAAAACAAAATAAAACAAAACAAAAACCAGTTCTTGATGAGTTGCATTTGTAGATTTCTGAGGTAGAAATACTCACAACGAAAATTTAACAATTGGCCGTAGTAAACCAGTTCAACCTCAGTCCAGCACCCCGCTGTGAAAATGCAAGACCTGATACCTCTTCCCAGTTATGAAAAGCTCTATGGATAAGTCTTGTAATGGAAAATCTTTCATCTAAGGACCAGCCTTGTCGAAGGCAGAGAGGTTTATTACAAAAAAGACTGGTTCCCAGTGTCATAGGCACCTATATGGAGCAATGGGACATGGAGTAAGACCCGAGTTTGAATCCTGCCTCAGATACTTACTAGCTGTGTGACCTTGGGAAAATCACTTAATCTCCCTCATTCTCCATTTCCTCAAATATCAGATGAGGATAACCATCACACCTGCATCCAGGATTTGGGGGAAGATAAATGAGATAACATATGTAAATCACTTTTCCAAATATGAAGTGCTATATTAAAAATAATTGTTGTTACAATTATTATTAAGTACAGCCATGCATGTCCTTAAGAGCAGATGTTGTCATCTGGGACAATGTAGAGCAAAGACAACATAATGGCTACCCCTGTCCCACAACATTTAGGAGTAAGATCTGAAACATATTGCAATGTAATTGAGAAATATTTGGCAACATAAATCTAGCAACAACTTTTTTTTAATCTATAATATTGAAGTGTAGGCTTTCTAAGGCAATACATTATCTGTGGGGATCCTTATGTATGGTTTAGTGGTCCCTAGTTTTATTTTATTTTTAATTTATGGGATACAACAAGCATTTCTATAAGATAGCATAATTTTAAAAAATGGTTGCACATGAAACTAAATCTATCATGTACAACTTGCCATTTCTTTTAAAGTTATGTAATTTTTTTCCCTCTTCCCTCCTGCCCCAAGATGGCTACCATTACACACACACACACACACACACACACACACACACACAACCATTCTGTAAACACTTCTATATATCAGTTCTTTGGATGCACATAGTGTCTTCCTTCATATGTTTTTTGTAGTTAATTTGGGCATTTATAATAGTCAAAATATCTTATTCACTCAAAGCTGTTTTTAAAACAATATTGCTGTTACTATTATTATTTTATTACCATTAATATCACTTTCCCTATTTTTATTTTAATATACCCATGGGTGTAGCATGACATCTGAGAGAAGGCAGCAAGGAGCCTAGTACATTCCATCAACCCCTTCTGCCTCCAAACTTCAAGCTAAGGTCTCAGGCCTCCTTCCTCAGTTCAAAAAGAGGGTCAGGATTTCCCATGACCACACCTCTTCCTTTGAAGTTCATGCTATTCATATCTTCCAGTCAGTCAAAATCTTCATAGCTGTTGTCTATACACCCCCCCAAGTCATTCCCCATCCTTTCTTAAAGATTTTGGTGCATTGCTCACAAGTCTGTCCTCATGCTAGGACACTTCAATTTGCAGATTGATTTTTCCTTAAATTCACTAACCAATAGCTTCTCAATCCATTCATTTCCCATAAGCAACTTCACCACCCCATCTGAACTTCACACAATGATGGCCATTATGTTAATGTTGCCATCACCCACAAATGCATCAACTGTATGTTTAAGAATTCAAAATCCCCTTAATTGATCATAACATATCAGATTTTCAAGTCTCTTTCTGTGTCTGCTTACAAAACCCTATGCTTCATCTGCGTTATGACTTTGATCCTTCCATTCTCTCTCAGTCCATCTCCCATGCACTAGCCTCTCTGTCTTTGTTTTCCCTCTTCACCCCTTGATGAACCAATTCAACTCCAATTTTTTCTCCTCTCTTAAATTCCTAACTTTTTTTATTATATTGTCAATTATGTCCTGCCACACCTCAGTCTTGGCTCACTCCATCTATTTGCTGTCCTCACTCCCATACATATGTTGCTGAACAGAGGTAGAGTAAATCATTTGATTGTTCTGACTGGGTCTACTACAAATGGGTTATTCAACCTCAAGTGGGTCCTCACTGCTCCTAGGCAATCCTATTAAATATCCCTTAGCAACTCATTATTCCTCTCTCCATAGTGGCTTTTCTAAACCTTTTCATCCTTCCTCAAACCTTCCATAACTCTCTCTTCTCCCACTCTCAGCTAAGATCCTTGCCTCATATTTTACCAAAAAAAAAGACATTTGCTATGAACTCACTCTTCTCTCCTCATCTTCAGTTCCTATTACTCAAGTGCCTTCTACCACTCTCTCCTCCTTCATGCCTGTGTCATATAATGAAGTGACCTTACTCCTTACTAAGGCTAACCCCTGTACCTGTTCAAGTAAGCCCATTGTATTTCATTACCTCCAACAGACTGTGTCCCTTTGATCCCACTTCATCATTTCTTTTTAATATCTGCCTACTAACCCATTCTCTATTGCCTATAAAAATGCCTATGTATTCCCCATCCTGAAAAAAATCCTCACTTGATTCTCCTATCCCTGTGAACTATCATGTTATATTTCTTCTGCTTTTTGTGGCTAATTTCCTTGAAAAGACCATCTATAATAGCTGATTCCAACTTTCTTCTTAACCCATTGCAATCTGGCTTCCAACCTTATGATTCCCTTGAAACTGCTCTCTCCAGTAACCAATGATCTCTTAGTTATTCAATCCCATGGCTTTTCTCAATCTTCATTTTTCTTGACATCCCTGAAGCTTTTATCACTGTTAATCATCCTCTCTTCCTTCATATTCTTTTCTCTCTAGGTTTTCAGGACACCACTTGTGCCTGGTTTCCCTCCTATCTGCCTGCTGTTTCTCAGCCTTCTTTGCTAGAAGCTCATCTAGATCACTCTTTCTAACCATAGGTTTCCTTCAGGGTTTCTCCTGGGCCTTCTTTTCTTTCCTCTATACTATTTCACTTGGTAATCCCATCAGTTCCCATGAATTTAATTACCATTTTTATACTGATCATTCTCAAGCTTACCTATCTTGCCCCCAACTTCTCTGATGATCTCCAGTCACTCATTTCCAACCACTTTTTAGACATATCAAATTGGATATTCAATAGACATTTTAAACTGAACATGTCCTAACCAAACTCATTATCTTTCCCCCTAACATCTCCCCACTTCTACCTTCCCTATAACCACAGAAGAGAACATCCTCATATTCCCTCAAGCTCACAATCCAAGAATTATCCTGGACTCCTCCCTATTTCTGAACTTCCATATCCAAACTGTTGCCAGGGACAATCAGTTTCACCTTTGCAACATCACTTGGATACACCACCTTCCGTCCTCTGATACTTCTACCATGCTGGTACAAGCCCTCATCAGCTCACATCTTGAATGCTGCAATAGCCTGCTGACTGCTCTTCCTGCCATAAGTCTGTCTCCAGTCTAATTCATCCTTCTTTTAGCCAACAGAGTGATTTTCCTGAAGCGGAGTTCCAACCATGTCATTTTCCTACGCAAACACCAGTGGCTCCTGATCATCTTCAGGCTGAAATTCAAAATACTCTGTTAGGCATTCAAACCCCTTCATAAACTCACCCCTTCCAACCTTTCCAGTATTCTTATAACTTGCTCTCCAATATGTACTCTTTGATCCTGTGATGCTGCATTATATTAATCAATGCATTAACAAGTACTATTAAGAACCTGCCATATGGCAGACACTACATTAGGTGTCAGGAATAAAAAGACAGAAATGAAACAGTTCCTGATCTTGAGAAGCTTGCATACACACACACATACACACACACACACACACACACACACACACACACACATGCAAACACACATGTACACACAGAGAAAGATATAGGTTATATATATTTAGGTATATACATATTTACATATGTACACATACAATTTTTTAAATTACTTAAATTTTTAAAATAATAATATAGAATTTAATATAGAATATATAAGTATATACTATATGTCAGAATAAATATTATATATTATATTTTGTATATATGTATACATACAAAAGAACAAATGATAAATTTGCCAGGGAGGCACTAGCAGTTGAGAGATCAGGAATGGATTCATGTTATGTTGCCTGAGCTGAGTTTTGATGTAGAGTTTCTGAGAGGTGGAGGTTTTTTTTTTAAGAAATTTCCCTTATACTCAATGTTTATACCATCACCTCAAAAATAGAATGCAACACTCTCTCTGAAATTGCACAAATACTGACCCTATTTTAAGGTCCTGCTTTCTCCTTTTTCTGGAGAGAAGATTTAGAGTTTACATATCAGTCCATTCGTATGGATACTTCAGAAGATACTTTAACCTCTAAAGTGAAGCTCTCATCCTGGGGTTCACAGATCCCCAAAGAGTACCTGGTGAGATTTCAGGGGGTCTGTCAACTTAGATAGAAAAGACATCTTTAATTTAATTAACCACTAACTTAAATGTAGCATTTCCTTCATTTATTCAAGATTATCATTCAGAGAAGGGGCCTATATGGTCTTCACCTGAATACCACCAGGGTCTGTTATTTAACAACAACAAAGGAAATAAAAAAAAAACAAAACCAACCATTAAAAACCTTTGCCCCAAAAGGAAAGAGGGTAAGGAGATGATGTTGAGATAACAAACCACTCCCCATCAGATGATTGCTTAGTCCAGTAAAGAAAGACATCACCTGGTTCAGGATGAATTTTTGTTGTTGCATCTGCTCCTAGTTCCTTTCTTGTCTCAGTAGCTCAGATCAGTTAGCATATGATAAAGTTCTTCCCAGAGGCAGGCTTGCCAAAAGTATCAAGGTTGATTCAACCCTCAAGCCTCTTTTTTTTCCTTCTAAAACTTTTTAATATTCTAACCAAATTTAGCAAAATGTTTTGGGGCATTTATGCAGTATTTTTTTTTCTTCCTAATATTCACCTAAACCATATATATGCTATGACTAAATGATCTGCAGTTCTCAGAGCCATGTTTGCAATCTTTTTTTTTAAAGGAGGGGGGAGGCAGGGCAATTGGGGTTAAGCGACTTGCCCAAGGTCACACAGCTAATGAATGTGTCAAGTGTCTGAGGCCGGATTTGAACTCAGGTCCTCCTGGCTCCAGGGCCAGTGCTCTACTCGCTGCAACACCTAGCTGCCCTGATGTTCACACCCTTTATAGGTGAGTTTGACTTCATTATTACTAGGTCATCCCTATAATTCCAATAATAAAGGCTTTGCATCAGGATGTGAGATGTCCTCACATCATGTCAATTTATATATTCCAGTAAGTCTCAGTGTACTTAAGCTGCATTGTAAAACCAAGTCTATTTTAGCACTGAGAATTTTTGTTTGTTTGAAGTAGTATGTGGCATGACATATTTAGTACTTGACAACTCTGGTGGCAGGAATGTGGTTTTAGAAAATGGATCACTAAATATACTGACTTTATGTTCATCAGCTTTCCTCCACACACATATATACATAAAAGGACAAATAAGAGGCTACTGTTATAGAAAAAAAATCAGCTTAAAAGGTAGCTGATCTGCTCAAAATAAAAAAGGGAAATGGCTTAGAATACTAACTGAAATTGACTCAAAAAAATCCTAGACGAAAAATCACTACTGCTTAAGTCATGAGAAAATTCAACATTGAAGTGCATAGGTCAGCAAGCTGTAACTATGTTTGTGCATGAGAGAGAGAGAAAGAGAGAGAGAGAAATGATAGAGACAGACAGAGGGACAGAGACAGAAAGATAAAGTCAGAAGCAAAGATAGAGAAAGCAGTGAGATGTACAGGCAGAGGAATAAAATCAGAGATGGAGACAGAAAAATAGATCCACAGAGTCAGAAACAAAAAGGAAGATGGGCAAGAGATAAAGAGAGCAACAGAGAAAGACAGAGATAGTGAGAAAGCTAGAAACCAAAAGATCAAGAGAGACAGAAATGATTAGAGAATCAGAGACAGTGACAGAAAGAGAGAAAGATTTTAAGAGACAAGAAGAAACAGGAAAGCTCAGATTTGAAAGAAATCCATCCTCTACAGCTGAGAGAGACTTTGTCCCTCCTAGGCTCCTGCTCCTGGTCTACCCCACCTCACAGCAACATGCAACCATTAGAGGGGAATGGATCTTTTAGCTGTAATGACCCATTTATAGTGAAAAACCTAAATTTGTCTAGTAGAATGTAAGCTTTCTGAAGGTAAGAGTCATCTCACTTCTGTATTTTATTCTCAGTGCCTAGCAGTGTGCCTGGCCCATGGTTTGGGCTTGAGAAATGCATGTTGACTGGTTGATTTTTCCTTGACAAATACATAAGAGGGTAGAAGGAAGAAGAAAAAAACTCCCCTAAGGGGAGAAAAAAGAGAAGAGGGAAGGAAATAAAAGTTTGCTGAGGACAGACTTATGATTTGGTGTCCTGAATACTGATGGTCTTGGCTTGGAAAGTTATATACAAATGTCGTCAATGGATTGTGTGACTAGCCAATTACAGTACATTTTCATTTATTCAGAGTTCCCACAAGAAAGATTGAATGTCATTTTCCTTTTATTTTTATGAGAAAGACACAAATGACAAATAAACAAGTTGATAGCAGGGATTCATTCAGAAAAGCAATTTCCTCGGTATATCATAAAGTCACTCTAGATTCAAACTAATCTCTTTTAATTTTTATATCTCCAGCACTGTGCAGTGATAATCAGCAGTCAAGATGATAAGCCCTTGGCCACCCTGCTTGCTAAATATTGGGAATGGCTTTGGAGTGAACCATTTAATGTCTCATCACATTCAACTGCTTAGGGAAGGACTCACAGGGGCCAAGTGAGCTGAAGTGAACATTGCAGGGGGCAATGATCAAGGCTGCATGATCAGACCAGAGAAATGGCTTTCTGGGCAAAATGAAGCACTGTTTCTTCAGTCTCCCTACTGACCTGTTCTCTTGACAGGGGAACAGCAAATCTCAGGCCTCTTGACTAAAGGCCTTACCGAAGGAAGCATGAAACATTTGGAAAGAGGTGTGTTGACATCCCGCTTCTTACAACAGGCTCAAAGCGTAGTTCATGAGAAATAACACATGCAACAGAGAAGGGACATAACCATGAGTAGGTAGTTCTTCCTAATGTCATTACTAGAAGATAGGAGGAGTTATGAGCTTTGAGCTACAGGAACTATGTAAACCCTGAAAAGTTGAAATGTGAAGGGAAGAGTTGTAACAACAATGTTACAGCTACTGTGGCTGTGTAAGGCCAATAACACCAGCACATAGGAGGACTGCTAGCACAGATTATTTGATCTGCTCTTCTAAGGAAAGCAAATTTAAGGGGTTTAAAATCTTACTTTAATTAAACATATGTATATCATTCACTTAGATCAGGGGAAAAGGTCAGCACCCTGAACTTCATGGAAAACACAAACAGAAATTACAAGCAGAAATTATATAAACAGAGAAAATAACACAAATCAGCAGACAGGGCTTCTGTCTGTCCATAGCAATACATACATAATTACCAGAGAAAGAAGCACCAATATATGGATTTTCAAAGCCAGAAGGCTCCTTAATGACTACCCAGAGTTTGCACACCAACACTCTTCCGATGACTGTGCCCTCAAGCAAAACCTCTCCTCCTGCAGTTCTGAGAGTTCTAGCTTAATGGCTACACTCAGAGTGTATATATATATATATATATATATACACACCCTTTTTCAAGGCCAGAGGGCTTCATGCCTCTCCTGACCTAATTAGCAAAAGGGTATGGGCCTTCCTATAAAAAAGGTAAGACTTAATCAAGGGCATTTGATTGCCTTGGTGCTGAGAAGCACTCCAAAAGAAAAAAAAAACAGTAAAAAGTCTCACTTTGTTTGCCCTTACAAGAATGTAACCTTTGGTAACAGTCATAACTAAGGTGGGGTGACTGAACTCTGCCCCAGGGAGCAGAATTTAGAGAATTCTAACAGCACTTGTGATTCTGCATTACTTCCCTAAAAATCAAAGCTTAGCGTTTTGCTAGAAAGAATTACCAACCTAAAAAGGTAACAGAGAGTAGGTTCAGGGTGATTATCTTCAATTATGTTTTGTTCCTCCTAGTCCTTGACTACTTCAGCAGTGGTCTAACATCAGTGTGTATTCAGTCATTTTTAGTCAAGTCTGGTTCTCTGTGACCCCTTTTGGAGTTTTCTTTTCTTTTCTCTTTCTTTTCTTATTGTCTTTTTTGGAGGCAAACAGACTTGCACAGGGTCACATAGCTAGAAAGTCAATATCCTAGACTTTATCTCCTAGCCAAGAGAGACCATTGGCCTTATTCATCTAGAACTACCATTTTTGCTTTATATGTTTACATTTGCCTTCTGGGAAAAATTGGGATCTGAACTTTTAGATGTAGGCCTTTGAGCAGACTCCTTAAGATCTCTTTTCCTCAGTTGCTGGAGCTTCATAGCTGGAGGAATTCCTAATGTCTTCTTGGTTACTAGGCTAAATGGCCACTAGACCCCATAGACAGTAGAATACACTTTGGATCCCTTTCAATATGAGTGCTTATTAGGATTTTCTTAATTAAAATTCTCCACATAATTATTGGCATTTTAAAAATTAAAATTTCACGACAACAAGCAAGATATAAGAGGCAGCCTAAAATAATGGATAGAGAATTGTCCTTGTTATCAAAAAGAGCTGGGTTTACATTTCACCTCTGATGAATATGATGAAGACCTCAGTAGATCTCAGTAGCCTTCCCATGGGCAGCTAGGTGGTGAAGTGGATAAAGTGCAGGCCTGAAGATAGGAAGACTCATATTCTTGAATTCAAATCCAGCCTCAGATACTTACTAGCTGTGTGATCCTGGGAAAGTCACTTAAACCTGTTTGCCTCAGTTTTCTCTTCTGTAAAATAAGCTGGAGAAGGAAATGGCAAGCCACCCCCTATCTTTGCCAAGAAAACCCCACTAGAGGTCACAAAGCATCAGACACAACTGAAATGACTGAACAGCAAAGGCTTTCCATTATACTAATTGAAATAGCTGAGAAGTCCAAATCTATTGTGTCACCCAAAGTAAGGAAAGAAAGGTAGGCCTGTGGCAAGAGCTGAAGACCCCATTTGTTCAGGGACTTAAGATGTCAACCAATCATAAATTCCCCAAGTTCCCCCCCAGCATGGTTCAAAACCATCCCCCAATCATACGCTACACATGAGGTCCAGGCTTGCTCAGTCATCCCCATCAATATCAGGTCTTGCTTGACAAAGATAAGAACCATGTAAAATACTCACTGAGTTTAT
This sequence comes from Trichosurus vulpecula, assembly GCF_011100635.1. Classification (NCBI taxonomy): domain Eukaryota; kingdom Metazoa; phylum Chordata; class Mammalia; order Diprotodontia; family Phalangeridae; genus Trichosurus; species Trichosurus vulpecula. The sequence goes on along the minus strand of NC_050577.1, from coordinate 229,269,742 downwards.
CCAGTTTTGGCAACCTCTTTCACCAGGCACCCAGTGAGATCTGAGTTCTTTCCCTCCTCCTTGACTGTTCCTTTATATTTTGAGTATTTCTTTTCCAATAAGATTTGTTAGTTTTATATTTTCTATCTTAGTTTACTCATGTGCTGTGATCTGTCTTACTGTGCTGCTCCCTCCTTGTGTTTTACCCTGAAATCCTGAACCTCTCTCAAACAACATAAAGACAACTACCTATATAACCATGAGCAAGTCACTTAATCTCACATTGCCCCAGGAAGCTCTCTAAACTATAAATTTCTAAACAGTTGTTTTATATTAGAAGAGTGGGTTTCTTCACCATGAATAGTTAGTTTCATACACAGATGGAACAGTAAGTTGAAAAAAAGAAAAATATATGTAGTTCAAAGGTTCAGATATTCAGAGGTCCAACACTCCTATTTTAAAGATGAGGATAGTGAGAACATAAATGCCTTCTCCAAGGTCACACAGGCAACAAGAAGTCAATGGATTTCAGTCCCAGTCCTCCGATTTCAAATGCTGCATGCCTTTATGTTGCATAAGTACATACTCCTAAGTCAAATGGAAATTGGGTTCTATGCTTTCACATGTGATTTATTGGGTTCTCAAAAATATTACTGTAAAACTCCAAAAATACTTGGTCCATTCTACTAAATTAAATGAAGATCTGGGGAGTAAACATGAACACTCTATTGGGGTCTGGCTTCACCAGATATTGCCAGATATGTTCCAGAACCTCCGAAATTTAAGAAGCCCTGCATGAGATGCTAGTAAGCTCTATAAAAAGACAGACGTTTCTTGCTTATTTATTCTCTTTCACTTGGATAACAATGGGAGTCTAAGCAATAGTTTTGCTGGTTTTTCTTTTCTTTTTCATTTTGTTCATTTTTGTCTGAATGAAGAGAAAGTTACTTTCTAAGTTCTGCATCACAGAAAGAACATGAAGCCTTTTTCTGGTAAATAGTATTTTATTTTTTCCAATTACATGTAAGATAGTTTTTAACATATATTTTTTAATGAGATTTTGAGTTTCAAATTTTCTCTCCTCCCTCCATCCCTTGACTTCTCCCCAAGATGGCAAGCAATCTAGTATAGATTATACATATGCAATCATGTAAACATATTTCCACATTACTCACATTGTCTAAGAAGAAACAAAACAAAAGGGAAAATGCTGTAACAACAATGTTTCCAGCAGCTGTTGTGGGGGTGAAAGAACAACAAGAGCACACAGAAGGGCTGGATTCTTTGATCTGCTTTTCTAAGGAAAGGAACATTAAGGGGTTAACAATCTTACTTTAATTAAACATACATATATAATTCATTTAGTTCGGGGGGGGGGGGAAGCCAACACCCTGAACATCAGAGCAAATACAATCAGAAATTACAAACAGAGAAAAGATGAACTGAGCAAATAATACAAATCAACAGACAGGCTTCTAGCTGTCTGATCAAAGCTATACATACATAGTTACCAGAGAGAAAAGCATCAACATCTGCGTTTTCAAAGCTGAGGGCTCCTTAATGGCCACCCAGAGTCTCCACACCAACACTCTTCCAATGAAAGAGCCTCAAACAAAATGCTAACCTCTGACCTTCAGGGTCAGAGTACTTCATACCTCTCAAGGGCTTCATACCTCTAGAGGCTTTCACACCTCTCATGACCTAATTAGCAAAAGAGTGTAGGACTTTCTACAAACAAAGGAAAGACTCAATCAAAAGCATTCAATTGCCTTAGTCCTGAGAAGCACTCCAATACAAAAGACAACAAAAAGTCCCACTTTGCTTGCCCTTACAAAGGCGTGTGCGTGCGTGCGCGCGCACGCACACACACACACACACACACGTGTAAATAGTATGCTTCAATCTTCATTGAGACTCCATACCTCTTTCTCTGGATGTGCATAGCATTTTCCAACATGAGTCTTTTGGAATTGTCTTGGATCATTGTATTGGTGAGGTGAGCTAAATCAGTCATAGTTAATCAATGCACAATGTTGCTGTTACTATGTACAGTGTTCTCCTGGTTGTGCTTACTTCACTCAGCATTAGTTCATATAAGTCTTTACAGGTTTTTATTTTTCTAAAATCTGCCTGCTCATCATTTCTTATAGCATATTATTCCATTATAGTCATACACCACAATTTGTTCAGCCATTCTCCAAGTGATGGGCATTGCCTTAGTTTCTAATTCTTTGCCATCACAAAAAGAGCTGCTATAAATCTTTTTGTACATGTGGGACTTTCCCTCTTTTTATGATCTCTTTGGGACATAGACCTAGTAATGATATTGCTCAATCAAAGGGCATGCACACTTTGATTGCCCTTTGGGCAAAAAAAGCAAGAAATGTTGATGGCAGAATGCAGAAGTTCTAGTCCCTGCTTTGCTACTTACTGGCTACAGTCTTTACGTAAAGTTCAAAGCATGTCTGAGAATGTTAGGGTAAAATGTGCCTGTAAAATGTGGGGGCTAGACTAGACAATTGCTAAAGTCTTTCCTAATTTTAATTAGGATCAAGATCAGAGTCTATCAATCTTAGATGTCGTAAGAGAAATAGAGGGATAATATCTGGGTCTAAATATGCAGGGAGAGGAAGTGCTTTTTGGCACCACATAATTTAGAGGAAAGGGTTCTTTCTTGGATATCAGAGGACCTGGGTTAAAGATCCATCCCTGATACGTAGCATTTGTGGAACTTGTATAATTCACTTACCATACCGGAGGCTTCAGTTTGCTAATTTATAAAGTTATGGGGTTGGAATAGGTGATCTCTGAGGTCCCTCTGGATCAAAACATATTATCATATAATTTAAATTCTGAGACTTTTTAACATTAAAGTTTCAGAAAGATTCCTAAAAATCTCACTTGAAAAAACAAATGGAAAGATAACCTCCTTGTGTATTTATTGCTTTTGTGGCCATATTTTTATCTGGAGACAGAGCAGGGATAGTTCCTCCTAGAACTGACTACCATAGTATGGATTATTTTTCTGATGCATTTTATTTTTCTGTAATTTGTAATAGTGGGGTATTGATCTAGTAAATCATTCAGGTCACACTACCCCACTAAAAGTAAGTGAGAAAATACTATCCTTATATCTCTACAAAGTGAGAACGTATCTCAATAAATCAATGCAGACTTAAGACTAAGTTCAAAAAGTCTTTGCAATGGAATGATGCTGTGTAAGAATCTTGTTTGGCTCTAAGGAATCTTGGCTATATCCAAGGGGCTGTCCACAAAATATCAAGCTAGTTTAGAACCAGGATTATTCCAGATAATGGAGCAAGTATCATGCTCCAATAAAGGCCCTTAAAGAAGAATTGCTTAGGGGAATGGGGAGGGGAAAGAGGTCTTGGCCTCCATCCCCTTCCATACTACACTAAATCACTACTTGCTTTGGCCAGAAGAGGATATTTAAGTTTCAAAGGATCCAGAGGATTTTGGACTTCCCATCTCTCTACCAGTGTTCTAGAAGCATCTTTGGATCAGCAAACAACAAAGTCCATTGAGAACCAAGGACAGAACAAAGATTTTTTGGTCTATACATATCCCAGCAAAACAACACAAAGAACAATAGTAACAACTACCTGCATTAGTTTAAGGGGAAATTCTTGAGCATCTCACAAAAGGAAGAAAACAATTTCCAGGAACCAGAAGTTGTAAGATACCCCTTCATCACATGCTATTTCTAATCTTGAGTCCACATCCCCCTACTGTCTGTATGTACGTGTGTGACAATATCACAGAACTTTGGGAAAGATGTTTTCACCAACCGTCCATATATGTGCTATCTTCCCCATTAGAAAGGCAGTGCCTTTAGAGGAAAGACTGTCTTACATTTCTTTTTCAATTTTCAGGGCTTTGTATATAGTAAGACCTTAATAATAACCTCATTAATTAATTTGCTTGAGTAAACACCCTCTTTTTAAAAGCTATTGGAGCCTAGCTGACTAAATTAATTTGTTCAATGAAATCTTTAAAAAGAAAGATTATCAATTAGAGATCTCATAGGGAAGCCTATGTAATGGGAACTCAGACTTGTATAGAAGAAAAGATACCCTCCTACTCCTCAGGAGTGTGTTTAGATAGAACACTGATGTCACAGAATCAGGGGTGTGCTGGAGCTAATCAAACTGAATTGTGAGAGTCAATTAGAAAATTTTCAGTGTGAGCATTTACATTTCAGAAATTGGAAAAAGCTACAAATCAAGGTTTGATTTAGTGTTTTGCTGAATGACTAGATTTAAGAAAGTGATGTAGAAAACACTAATAATGCTGATCCCACATAAAAATATCTCATATGTACATTTTTTCCTCATTTTCTTTTCTTTGAAAAATGGTTGTTAAATATTTACCAACATGCCCCTGGATATGGTAATAGAGCTCTGGGAACCAGACTCTTCAAGGTGTCTGAAATTTGGGAAAGAGAATATGCAACAAATTAAAAAAAAAATCTGTGTTTAGAATCAAACTGATGAATATGTATTGATCACAGAGGAAGACACTGGGGTAGTAGAGAGAATAGGGTCTCTGTAATCACAGGACCTGATTTTAAATCACCTCTCCAATAGTATGTGTTCTTTGTGTGTAAGTCATTTATTTAATCCTTGTGTTTCTCAATCCCCTCCCCTCTTTGTAAAATGAGAAGGTTGTACTAGGTAAAGGAAGGGAGCAAATATTTATAAAGGGCCTATGTGCCAGGCATTATGCTAAATATTTTAGTTGAACTCTTAATTACAGCTGTAGATCTTATTATCTATTCAGTAAAAAGGCAAGTGCTAGGTGATGATGGGTAATACATTAAATTATTTTATTCTGATTTCTCCCTATTTTAGGATTATTAGCTTTTAAATAGAGACAATCTTCTTAAATATTTTGAATATGTATCAAGATGTAAGAACTTAATGAGGAGGAAAAGAAGGAAATCCATAAAGTTGAATTGAATTCAGCAAAAACTTGCTAAGTGTTTGCTTATGTCAGGTCCTTAGGCAATAATGATAAAAACCAATATTGCCCATGCTTCTCTGGGCCTTGAAACTCAATTCAATTTAATTAATTTCAGTCCAATTCAATTCACTAAACATTTAATAAGGCCTTCTATGTGCATTAAAATCTAATGGGGATAGGGATTAGGGTTGGGGTTAAATGACAAGCTAAGGAATTTGCATCTTATACTAGTGGAATTTGGGATTCCTTGAAGTCTGTTGAGTAGGAAACCAGCATGTCCAGGCCTGAACATTATAAATATTATTTTGTCACCTGTATGAAGCATGGCAGGGAAGCATCAGGTTGGTAAAGGGGGACAAGAGGGAAAACAGCAATTGGTACAGGGACAGTGGAGGAGTAGGTATGTTTATTCATTGCTGGTTGAGCTGTTGATTGGTACAACCATTATGAAAATCATTTTGAAACTATGACTAAACTATACCTTGGAATGACTAAATTGTGTGTTCTCTTTAACCCAATGATCTCGCTGTTCGCGTTTACCATAATGACGTCAAAGACAGCGCAAAAAGGTCCATATTTACAGTTAATCCAGTTTCTTTGTTGTAGTAAAGAACTGGAAACAAAATAGATGCCCATCAATTGGAGAATGACTCAACAATCTGGGTTAAAAGATGAGACCTAGAATTATAGCAATTTAAGTGGAGAGGAAGTGGAAGTTGGAAGAAATACAATGCAAATAAAATTGACAGAGAATGGCGACTCATTTCAATCTGGGAGCTAGAGTAGGGAACAATCAACAATGAGTATAACGGAATTTCCTCCTGATTATCTTAATTACAGTACAAGAGAGAAGTAGCCAAGTTTGGATGGAGTGACCAGGGATGAGATTCTTTACTACAATGCCAAGATTCTATTACTATCAAGAAATATAGGAGGAAAAGACTGAAGATTAAGAGGATTTTAGAGAAAATAGAGTCAGGGTTCTAGAGAGCATAACTGATGGGAAGTAAGGGATACACTCTAGAAATGCTTGGGAATGAGCTGGATGAATCTAGTACAAGAGATATGAAAGGAAAATGATTTTTTTTTGCCTTTGTGGATGGTTCTAAATGACAAGGGTAAGTAAAGCAAAGGGGATTTTTTTGTTAGTGGAGGCATTAACAATTAGGAAGATGTTTTCATGTTGAATTAAACCCAATGTTAATTTTTACAACTGTACTTGACCTATAATTTTACTGGTATAAATAACTTCCAGTGAGGAGACTCCCCTTAGAAATGTAGGATGGCACCAACTCAGTGCATGAAAAATAAATGTGACTTGCTCAGGGTCACACAATCAGAATTCAAAGGCTAGACTTAAACCTAAATCTTCCTAGCTCCAAGGCTAGCTCTCTATCTTCTAGGCTAAGTATCCAAGTATTTTTCAATTTAAAATATTTGATCAAATTAAAACCAACCAGTATGCCTAGAAATACCTAGGATGACAATGTTATCAAGGGTCAGGCATTCATATGATCATAGATTTTGGTCTATAAGAGACCTTGGAAGCTATCTTATCCAATCCTTTTTTCTTACTGATAAGGATAAGGAAACTGAAACCTAAAGAAGTTAAATCACTTCCCTCAGGTCACATGGGTAGTGAGTGGTATTGGAATTCAAACCAAGATTCTGTCTTAGAATCTAATGTTCTTAAGGACCCTGAACAAGGAAATGACCAAAGGAGACTTCAGAGGGCTGAACTTGAAGGCTGGCACCTACCTTTTAACAGTGATGTGATGGACTCAAAAATAAAACTCAGAGTTTTGGTCAAGGTAAGTATGGGATTTTATTTTCCTTGACTATGCATATTTATTAAAAGGATTTTTGTAGGAGGAGGAGGGAAATCTAAAACTGAGAAAAAAAAGAGAAAAAAACTTTGTTAATTGAAGAAAATAAAATTTAATTTGAAAAATCCAGTATTGTTTCTACTGTGACAAACTGGTTATTTATATTCACCCTCTACCAAAGAAAATCACCTCCTCTCAGGTTTCTGTCTCTAAGTATCTGGGGCAACAGAGGGACTGTTCTGAAAGGAATCTCTTCATGGATCAACCAATCAATAATACAAAAGTTTCTAAAAGTTCTTGCCCTCAAGGAGCTTTCAATATGTTGGAGGAAACAATATGTACATAAATAATAATATATAAGACATATTAAAAATTCAGGGATTTTTTTTTTGGTGGGAAAGGTCACTGTTAGCTGGAAGATGAACAAAGACTTCACATACAAGGTAGCCCCATCTCACATCAAGCCTGATTAGTGAAAATATGAGGGGGACGGATTCTTCTGACTACTGACATAGTGGAAACAGAGTTATTTTGCCATATTTAAGGAATATATTGGTTATGGCCCCTGTTTTAATTGGGATGCTAAAAGAATAGTTTCAGAACAGTTTATTCTTCCTCATCTACAAAAGTCTCACAACTCCAAGAGATCTACAGGCTTCCCTGACTCTATGCTCAATAAACACAAGACTCTAGAAGGCTGATGTCTCTTACCAAATGAAAAAGGAAGGGAATGATCATTTCATGTCATGCTTACTTTGTGCCAGATGCCATGCAAAACATTTTACAAATATTATCAATCCTCAAAAATAGGGGCTGGTTATCCCAATTTACAGATGAGGAAACTGAAGCAAAGGTTAAGTGACATCCCCTACACAATGAATAAGTGTCTGAGGTCACATCTGACCTAAGTTCTTCCTAACTCCAGGCCAACCATTCTATCTACTGCCACCTAGCTGTCATCCTCCACTGAGTTTTTGGGTAATTTCCCAACTATAATTCTCTTGCTTCACAGTAAAATCCATTAAGGGAAAAATCCTCTTCACTATTCTCAACTCTTTTAATACTTTCATCCCAATCTACCTCAACCTTATGTCTCCAGAGTCCACATACATCTCTACCTTCTGCATTTCAACGAATTCCTTAGTATTCTTAATGTATTATTAACAAGCTCATGTTTTATCATGATTATTCCTACTTCATACCATTTTTGTTTTATTGTTCCAATGGAAATCTTGCTGTCCCTAGAAGGCCATTCATCCATGGTCACTCTCTCTGGAATCAAATATTCTTTTCTTCTTCTGGTCCCACCCCAAAACACTGGTCTAGGAAAGGGAATAAGCATATGCCTTGCTTTTACTTGTAGACTCTCCATTTGCCATATTAAGAAAATAACCTTTCTTCCTTGCAGGCTTGGTCTTTTCTTAAGTTAAATAATTATTTTCAATGATCAAAAATCTATTTTGTCTCTCTTCCTCCTCCTTGCAAAAAATATGCAAACAAAAGAAATCCCTTCATTCATCATGTCTAAAAAATAAATGCTTAATTTTGCCACCCTGAATCTATCTCCTTCATTATAGAATGTGGGTAGAAGTTTTCAGCATCTGTTCTCTGTTATCCTGATTGGTCATTGTGTTGAACAGAGTTATTAAGTCTTTCAAAGTAGTTTTTTTTTTCCTTTTCTTTACAGTGTTATTGTTATGGTAGAAATTGCCTCTGCCTACTCAATTTACTTCTTTTTTATACAAATATTACCAGATTTCTCTGAATCTACTCCCTCCTGCCATCAACCATGACAAAACAATATTCTATTACATCCTTGAACCATTATAGGGCATATTTTCATTATTATCAAGTGCATCAGCTAGACACAGTCAACTCTCACCCTCTATGACATTGGTGCTCCTTTATCAGAGTGCTCAGTATCAGGCTTATAGTTTTCTTCTTTACTCTGATCCCTAACTTTAAAATTAGGGACTTTAATACATATTGATATCTATTCAATGAGAATGGCCTTCCAATTCACCAACTTCTACTTCCATTATCTCCATCTTTACTGCACTTCAAACACACATGAGGAAAAATAGAATCTTTGTGGATCAGTATCTTCATAATTCTTCCACTGCCATGATGCAGAACTCAGAAATTCCTCTTTGATCACAACCTCATATGCCTCAGCCTTTCCCCTCCTAAACTTACTCTACTTCCTCCACTTCCCCTGTTCTCCAAATCATCTCAATACATATGAATTAAACATATATATATATATATATATATATATCATCTTAACAGCCTTCCTGAACTGAAGTGCTGGATAACCAACTGGTTGCTGGATATCTCCACTTCAATGTTCTATGACATTCAAAAGAACAGGTCCTTAAAGGCTTTCATTTTTATTATTGTTTTATACATCTATAAATTTGTTTTAATCTTGTTAATTGCTATTAGAGTTCAAGAAGATGGTGCCAGTTGGTTCAGGAAAGTCTGTTGTTTACCTGCTGCCACACAAAGGGCAGGAAAGCCAGCCTAGCTGAGGCAGTCAAGTCAAGTTCAGAGAGAGAGAGAGAGAGAGAGAGAGAGAGAGAGAGAGAGAGAGAGAGAGAGAGAGAGAGAGAGAGAGAGAGAGAGAGAGAGAGAGAGATTAGGTAAGCAGAACTTCCAACGCCACCCCACCCTGACCACCATCAAGATGGAGATGGTCCAAGACACTAAAACCATAAGCTTTGAGAATAAGTGTCCCAAAGACTACCTTTGCTTCTAGGCTGGGTCCTGCAGACACTGGGGAGGACAGCTATCACCATGCAGAAGGAGTCCACATTCCTCATCACCACCACTACCATCACAACCACCAACTGCTGACCGATTGCCACCCATGGAAAGATGAACCCAAGAACCCCAAAAGTAATAGTACTCCCCAGACAGTCAGTTCTGCTTCTAGCCTAGCCCTCAAACACACTATCAAAGAAGTAATCCCCATGGATATAGAGCCAAGAAAGAGCTTTTGCTGGTGCTGTGGCCACAGCTAAGGAAGACTCAGAAAAGAAAATTCTAAGCACTAAAGTTTTTGCCACAGTCAAATAGTTTAACATTAAAGACAGATGTAGTTTTATCAGTGGAAATGACACTAAAGAATATGCATAGCCATCTGCTTTTCTGCTTTGCCCTAAGGACTGTGAGACCTTTCTAGCTGATGTGCAGCTGAAACCTTCCTAATGTGCTGTCTCCCGCAATTAGAATGTGAGGAGTTCCTAGAGATCAAGTACTATCTTACTTTTCTCTTTGTGTCTCTAGCAATGAGTATAGTGTGATACATGTAGTAAGCACTTAATAAATGCTCATTCATTTGTTCACTCTACCCCTGCAGCCTAAAAAGCTCTTTTTTAAAAACTTAAATTCCTCAACCACAGAGGAAGTGGTTGGCAAGATTGTTCAGTGCTTTAGTCTGTCAGGCTATGAGTTATGGCACTGAATAGCATTCTTCAGTTGCAAGAAGAATGATTATGATGATCTTATCTAAGCTTCAATTTGTCCCCTATAAAAATAACAGTTCACTTTGGCATGAATGTCACTTCTTAATCAAGATAGACTAAATGATATGAGAGAAATGTCACCTAAGGACTGAAATTTAAGAATCTACTCACCTTAATGAGTATCTATTCAGAATGCTTTTTTTTCCCACTCAGTTCTGTAACTTTAACCATATTCACAAGATATAAACTAGTATAGTAAAAATTGTTGTAACATTGAATGTAGTCAAATAGATTACAGTAAAAAGACACCATTTTTCCCAACATACCTAACATTCTATTCCCTTTAAAATAGTTATCTTGCTTCTTCTAAACTGAAAGACAAGTGTAAAAAGTCACACTACCCTTTTCAAATGTTACTTTTTCCTTCATATTATCATATGATGACTGCCACATTGATTTTTCTCAACAGTCTTGACATTATGAATGGTTATTCCTAGCTCATGAAAGACATTTACCAGATAACCAGGACCTTATCAGGAGAGAAGCTGAGAATTTGACTGTTGCCCCATTGCTGACAGAATGTTAATTTCCACACATTGCTAGTTTGGAAAGAAAGCCTAGTTTCACTTTTATGTGATCCTCTATCCTAGAATATCAGAGATCAAGTCTTATACAATGTACATGTGTCGCTTTCTTCAGAACCCCTGGAGAGTGGATTCAACTCTGTTTACATTCAAGAGGAAATGAGTCATGACTATAAGTAGGTGACATCGTGTTACCAAGGATGATGCACTTACAAGCAGTGTCATAAAATGGATCATCAAGGAAATAGGTGAACAGAAAAAAGAGTCACATAATAGAGGCAAAAGGTAATATTTGGGGTACCTATTCTTGAAAGATCTAGAGGAAAATCTCTAGGTCAACGCGTAGCTCTTCTATGGGGGACCCATATGAGAACATGGAAAAGAATCAGACATGATCAGAAGACATAAGTGGTTTGTGATGTACATATGTGAAGAAAGTACCAATATACATAAAAAAGTATTTATCAATGTATTTAGGAAGTATTCTATTCACTCTAAATAACATTTATTATTTACTGAGTGCCTACTCTATGCTAGGTGCTGAGAATATTGAGGCCAAAAATAACAGCCTCTGCTCTTAAGGACAATCTATTTTAGGAAAACAACTTGCTTATATGTAAGTAAATTAAAAAAAAAATACAAGGTAATGTGGGTATTGTTAATTAGGGAGATCAGAAAGATGTTTTGGAGGAGGTGGTAATTGAGTTTAGCCTTGAAGGGAGCTAAAGGTTCCCAGAGGCAAAAGTAAGGAGAGTGAGTGAATGTCTTACACAGGAAGTAGTGATCAGGCTGATTTGGCTGGAATAAACAAAGTAGGGATGATAGAGAGAGAGAGAGTACTATGAAATCCATCTGGAAAAATAGATTGGAACAATATTGCAAGGTTACAAAAATTAGGTTTTAAAAATGTGTATTTTGTCCTAGAAGCCACAGGGAGTCATTGAAGCTTCATAAGGTGAGGTCAGACAAGGTCAGACTTGTGCTTTAAGTATATTTCCTTTGGGAGCTATCTGGAGCTAAGAGTTTCTCCATGTTAAGATATTGTGAATACAATAGCCATTGAATAATATATATATATATATATATATATATATATATATATATATATATATACACACACACACACACACACATATATATATATACACACACACACACACACACACACACATATATATATATATATATATATATATACATACATGTATATTTATATATATAACACAGAAAAGAAGAGCAAGAATTATGTTGGATGGGAGTTGGCTGGGACATATAATCAATGAGGAATTTTAAAAAACGGCAGTTCTCATCAGCTAAATGATGTACAGGATATAGTGCCAGACTCTGAATCAAGAAGACCAGAGTGGGGCAGAGCCACGATGGCACTGTGAAAGGAAGGAACTACCTGAGGTCTCTCACAAATTCAGTCAGATATGTCTAAAAAAGTGAATCTGAGCAGATTTGAGAGAGTTAAAAGTTACTAGTAGACTGAGAGGGGTAGGCGCGCTGGGCACGTGGCACCAGACCAAACCAACCGGGAACAGCAGAGGATCCAGACAGCGCAAGGGTCTGGGAGAGCACTGGGTGAGTGAAATGCCAGAGCAGGAACAGGCCCAGGGCAGAAATAGCAGCTATGGCTGCGATCGAGACCCAGGCCTCCCAGCCCAGGACAGGAGTCTGTCAGAACATAGAGCCTGCGGCCGCAGGAGCAGCTAGCCCAGAGGCCTCTAACCCACAGTCTAAAAGGTTTGATACCTTCTTGAACTTCTGGGAGCCGTGATGTGCAGGTAAAATGGCTCATATCCCTCCCTTGAATAAAACCAGAGAACAAAACCTAAGGAGAAACAGAGGAGCCAGAAGGGGGACATCAGTAGCAAGAGAAGTTGTGGCAGAAGGAGACTAGTGCAGGAAGGGGTCCCAGCAGCCCTCACCTCACCAGAACAATGAGAGTAATTGAGTCCCAGGGAGTGGAGCTAACAAACATCAATGCCAGGAACACAGACTGGGTTTTGCACAGACAGGGGAAGAGGCATATACCAGCACAGACAAGAACTGAGACCACCCATTCTGTAGAACAGTCCTGGGGAAGAGGAGACCCGCCAGCAGCCAGATCACCCCTCTCCCACATCTCATGAAACCAGAGGCTGTAGAACATAAAGCCAGCGAGCAGACCCACAGATTCTAACACAAGAAACTTGGGACAGAGCCCCCTAAGCCTCAGAAACAGAGATCCACTTTAGAAGCCAGGAGGAAAAAAATGCACCATGAAAAAAGACGATAAGAAGCCAAAGATGATTGATTCATATTATGGAGACAGGGAAGACCAAAATACCAATTCAGAAGAGTAAAGGATGGACATTACCACATCTGAAACCTCAAGAGGGAAAGTGAATGAGTCTCCAGACCAAAAAAGCATTCCTGGAAGAACTCAAGGGGGATTTTAAAAACCAAATTAGGGAAGTAAACGAAAAAATGGGAAAAATGGAAAAAAAAATTCAATGAGGAAAACAAATCTTTAAAAGGTAAAATTGGGGAATTGGTTAAGGAAAATCAGAATACAAATGGAGAAAATATCTTATTGAAACGTAAAATCAGCCAAATGGAAAAGGAGATATAGAAGATAAAGGAAGAACACAAAATATTAAAAATTAGAATTGGGCAAGTAGAAGCTAATGACTCTCAGAGACATCAAGAATCAGTCAAACAAAATCTAAAGAATGAAAAAAAAATTGAAGAAAACATGAAATATCTGATTGGAAAAAGAACTGACCTGGAAAATAGATCCAGGAGAGACAATCTAAGAATTATTGGTCTACCTGAAAGCTATGATGAAATAAAAGAGCTTAGATGGTATCTTCCATGAAATCCTTAAGGAAAATTTCCTGGAGGTCCTAGAACCAGAGGGTAAAATTGTCATGAAAAGAATCCTGCGATCATCCCCAGAAAAAGATTCCAAATTGAAATCTCCAAGAAATATTATAGTCAAATTCCAGAACTACCAGGTCAAGGAGAAAATAATGCAAGGAGACAGAAAGAAACAATTCAAATATCACAGAACTACAGTCAGGATCATGCAGAAATTTCAGCTTTGACCTTAAATGACAGGAGAAACTGGAATATGGTATTCTGAAAGGCAAAGGAGCTTGGACTACAACCAAGGATCAACTATACAGCAAAACAGAGCATAATTTTTCAGGCAAGGAGATGGACATTCAATGAAATAAGGGAATTCCAGACCTTCCTGATGAAAATACCAGAGCTCTGTGGAAAATTTGATCTCCAAATACAAAACTCAAGAGAGACATAAAAAGGTAAATTGGAGGGGGGCTAATTAGTTACATCCTGATATAGGATTATTTTGTTTTATATATGTTATATGTACATATATATGTGGCAATCTTGAGAATTGTATACTTGTTATGACAGTTGAAAGGGATATTCATAGACTGTGGATATCAGTATAAAATAACTGATGTAATGATAAAAATATAATTAAGAGATATGAAGGGATGGTTCTGGGAGAAGAGGTAAGGAGGTAGTAGAAAACGATAAATTACACCACATGAAGAGGCACAGAAACACATTGTAGTAGAAGGAAAGAAGGGAGGGAGAAGAGCATTATTTGAGCTTTACTTTCATCAGATTTGGTTCAAGAAGGGACTAACATACCCTGATAAGTATAGAAATCTAACTTATCCTACAAGCAGGAGGAGGGGAAAGGGGAAAAAAGGGAAGGAGGTGGTCAGAAGGGAGGGAAAAAGTAGCAAGTGAAAAATGGTAAGATAAGGGAGGGAAATCAAGAGGGAGGGTAAACTGAAGAAGGCCTGGGGCAAAAGCAAAACTCTGTTGAGGAGTGGAAGGGGAAAGGGAGAAATAAAAGCATAAACAGGGGGGAAATAGGATGGAGAAAAAGAGACAGATAGCAATCATAACTGTTAATGTGAATGGGATTAAATCAGCCATAAAACAGAAGCACATAAGCAGAATGGATTAAAAACCATAAACCTACAATATGCTGTTTACAAGAAACACATCTGAAACGGGAATACACACAGGGTAAAGGTAAAAAGCTGGAGTAGAACATATTGTGCTTCAGCTAAAATAAAAAAAGCAGGGGTAGCAATCCTAATCTCAGACAAAGCAAAAGCAAAGATAGATCTAACTAAAAGAGATGAGGAAGGACACTACATCCTGCTAAAAGGCACCATAAACAGTGAAGCATTATCATTGTTTAACATATATACACCAAGTGGTATAGCAGGCAAATTCTTAGAGAAGTTAAGGGAGTTACAGGAAGAAATAGCAGCAAAACCATACTAGTGGGAGACCTCAACCTCCCCCTCCCTGAACTTGATAAATCTAACCTCAAAATAAACAAGAAAGGAGTTAAGGAGGTGAATAGAATTTTAGAAAAGGCAGATATGATAGACCTCTGGAGAAAACTGAATGGGGATAAAAAGGAATATACTTTTTTCTCAGTGGTACATGGCACATACTCAAAAACTGATCATGTACTAGGATATAAAAACCTCACAATCCAGTGCAGAAAGGCAGAAGTATTCAAAGCATCCTTTTCAGATCATGATGTAATAAAAAATATTTGTAACAAAGAACCATGGAAAAATAAGCTAAAAATTAATTGGAAACAATAATCTAATTCTAAATAACGAGTGGGCCAAAGAACAAATCAGAAAAACAATTAATAATTTCATTCAAGAGCATGACAATAATGAGACAACATATCAAAACTTATGGAATGCAGCAAAAGCAGTTCTTAGGGGAAGTTTTATATCTCTAAATGCTTACATGAATAAAATAGAGAAAAAAGAGATCAACGAATTGGGCATGCAACTTAAAAAGCTAGAAAAAGAACAAATTGAAAATCCCCAATTGAATATCAAATTAGAAATACTGAAAATCAAAGGAGAGATTAATAAAATTAAAATCAAGAAAAATATTGAAGTAATAAGTTAAACCAATAGCTGGTTTTATGAAAAAAAAAACATTAAATTGATAAACCTTTGGTCAATTTGATTAAAAAAAGAAAGAAGAAAATCAAATCACTAGTATCAAAAAAGAAAAGGGCAAATTCACCTCCAATGAAGAGGAAAATAAAACAATGATTAGGAATTAAACTGCCCAATCGTATGTCCACAAATTTGACAACCACAGGGATATGGATGAATATCTAAAAAAATATAAATTGCCCAGGTTAACAGAAGAGGAAGTAAAATTTCTAAATAACCCCATCTCAGAAAAAGAAATTGAACAAGCCATCAATGAACTCCCTAGGAAAAAATCTCCAGGGCCAGATGGTTTTACATGTGAATTTTATGAAACATTTAAAGAACAATTAATTCCTATACTTTATAGACTATTTGGTGGAATAGGGGAAGAAGGAGTCCTACCAAATTCTTTTTATGACACAGACATGGTACTAATACCCAAACCAGGTAGAGTCAAAACAGAGAAAGAAAATTATAGACCAATTTCACTAATGAATATTGATGCGAAACTTTTAAATAAAATATTAGTAAAAAGATAGCAGCAACTTATCACAAGAATAATACACTAAGACCTGGTAGGATGTATTCCAGGAATGCAAGGCTGGTTCAATGTTTGAAAAACTATCAGCATAATTGATCATATCAACAACAAAACTAGCAGAAACCATATGATCATCTCAATAGATGCAGAAAAAGCCATTGACAAAATACAACACCCATTTCTATTAAAAACACTAGAAAGCATAGGAATAAATGGAGCCTTCCCTTAAAATTATAAATAGCACTTAACTAAAACCATCAACAAGCATTATTTGTAATGGGGATAAAAGCTAGATGCAATCCCAATAAGATCAGGCATTAAACAAGGATGTCCATTATCACCTCTATTATTCAATTTGGTACTAGCAATTTGGCTGTAGCAATAAGAGAAGAAAAAGAAATTGAAGGAATTAGAATAGGCAAAGAAGACACTAAATTATCACTTTTGCAGATGATATGATGATTTACTTAGAGAATCAAGTAAAAAACTACTTGAAATAATAAACAACTTTAGCAAAGTTGCAGGATATAAAACAAACCCACATAAATCCTTGACATTCCTATATATTACTAACAAAGCCCAACAGCAAGAGATAGAAAGAGAAATTCCATTCAAAGTTACTGTAGACACTATAAAATATTTGGGAGTCTATCTGCCAAGACAAACCCAGGGCCTATATGAACATAATTATGAAACACTTTTCATGCAAATAAAGGAAGATCTAAATAAATGCAAAAATATCAGTTGCTCATGGTTAGGCCAAGCTAATATAATAAAAATAACAATTTTACCTAAATTAATTCATTTATTCAGCACCATACCCATCAAACTACCAAAAAATTCTTTACAGAGCTGGATAAAATAATAAAAAAATTCATATGGAAGACAAGAGGTCCAGAATATCTAGGGAATTAATGAAAAAAATGCTAGGGAAGGTGGCCTAGCCATACCAGATATCAAACTCTACTATAAAGCAGCAGTCATCAAAACTACCTGATACTGGCTAGGAAACAGAATTGTGGATCAGTGGAATAGGTTAGGTACACAAGATGCAATAGTCAACGACTATAGTAATCTACTCTTTGATAAACCCAAAGAATCCAGCTTCTGGGCTAAGAATTCACTATTTCACAAAAATTGCTGAGAAAATTGGAAAATGGTAGGGCAGAAACTGGGCATAGAGCAACATCTTACACCATGTATCAAAATAAAGTCAAAATGTGTTCATAATTTAGGAATAAAGGCTGATACTATAAGTAATTTGGGAGAGCAAGGAATAGTTCACCTCTCAGATTTATGGAAAAGCAAAGAATTCATGACACAACAAGAGATATAGAACATTACAAAATGCAAAATGGATAATTTTGATCATGTTAAATTGAAAAGTTTTTGTATAAAAAAAGGCAATGCAACAAAGATTAGGAGGGCAGCAGAAAATTGGGAGAGGCCTCATCTCTAAAACATACAGGGAACTGAGCCAAATTTATAGGAACACAATTCATTCCCCAATTGAGAATTGGTCAAAGGATATGAAAGGACAGTTTTCAGAGGAAGAAATTAAAGATATCCATATATAGGCATATGAAAAAATGCTCTGGATCACTACTGATTAGAGAAATGCAAATCAAAACAACTCTTAGATACCACATCTCTCCTGTCAGATTGGCTAAAATGACAAAACAGGAAAATGATAAATGCTGGAGAGGATGTGGGAAAATTGGAACACTGTTGCACTGCTGGTGGAGTTGTGAACTGATCCAGTCATTCTGGAGAGCTATTTGGAACTATGCCCAAAGGGCTATAAAAATGTTCATGCCCTTTGACACAGCAATACCACTTCTGGAGTTGTGTCCCAAAGAGATCACAGAAGTGGGAATGGAACCCATATGTACAAAAATATTATATTTATAGTAGCTCTTTTTGTGGTAGTGAGGAATTGGGAATCAAGGGGATGCCCATCAACTGGGGAATGGCTGAACAGGTTGTGGTAATATGAATGTAATGGAATGCTGTTATGCTGTAAGAAATTGGGAAGATACAGACTTTGTGATGACCTGGAGAAACCTACATGATATAATGCTGAGTGAGCGGAGCAGAACTAGGAAAACATTGTACACAACCACAGATTTTTGGATTCTGTGATGTCTAACCTTGATGGACTTGGCTATTCTCAGCAATGCAAAATCCAAACACAACCACAGATTTTTGGATTCTGTGATGTCTAACCTTGATGGACTTGGCTATTCTCAGCAATGCAAAATCCAAAGACAATAATCTCTCATGAGGGAGAGAGATATCTACATCCAGAAAAAGAACTGTGGAGACTGAGTGCAGATTGAGGCAAACTGTTTGCTCTCCTTTTTTTTTTCCTTTTGGTTTTTTTTTTCTCCCTTTTTTTTTTTGTGGTTTTGTTTCTTCTTTCTCATGATTCATTCCACTGGTGATAATTCTTCTTTACAACTTGACTATTGTGTAAATAAGTTCAATGTGAAGTTAAATGTAGAAGATATATTGGATTCCATGCCATCTTGGGGAGGGAGTGGGGTAGGAGGGGGGAAGAAAATCTGGAACTCAGGATCATGTGGAACTGAGTACTGTGAACTAAAAATGGAAAATCTCAATAATAAAAAAAAGACCAGAGACCAAATCTTCCTCAGACACTTAATAGTTGTTTGACCCTGGGAAAATCACTCTTCCTATCTCTGATTCAGTTTCCTCATCTCTAAAATGAGATAATGATAGTACCTATTTCACAGAGTTGTTGTGAGAATAATGTTTTTCCAACTTGAAAATTGTAGAGAAGTAGTACCTTTTGTGAAGGAAATATATAAAAGGAAGGGGAGAGGGACTGGCCAAATTATGAGGATCAGAAACGACAGGAAGAAGGCCATAGTGTTCCACTAGTGTTCTTGAGGTTCCAGGTCATTTTGAAAAATGCATATGCCAGATGGGATGGGCAGGATGGGGTGTGTACTGATGAACAGAACTTCCAGAACATGGATCTCATTGGAATGGAAAAAATGGATTGGAGAATGTATTTGAGTATTAGAAAGTCAAAAATGGACTGGAGAAAAGAGAGGCCAATTGTAGGGAGACAAATAAAGAGGCTATTTCTGTACATATGTCAAATGAGAGGTGATAAGATCCTGAATCAGGATAGGTCCTGTGAGAGTGGAGAGACCATGTTTTCAAGAAAGGAATATAAAGGTGCTTAATGCATGAATTCTAATATTTATTGCTAATTCAGATCTTTTCATGTTTTCTTTTGTTTTGTGTTAAATAAACATTTATAGCCTTAAGATAAATGCATACCAAAGCTCTAATAATTCAGGGTACAAATTCACAGTATATGAGGTGGCTCATGCATCAGCTGGGATGCCCTGTCATCTGGAGCCACTAAGAGGAAAGCTACTCAATGTTAAATAAATTAGGAAACTGCAACCTTTCTCTTCTACCAAATTCTTAGTCTATGAAACATATTATTGTCTTACCTTCACCTAAAGCATGCAGCCCCTAAGGGAGTCAATCAATGCTGTCTGCAAATTCGCAATGGACACATATCTATTCAATCTGCCTGGAGCTTAACATTTTTTGGCACTGTCAGGAAAATTCACTTCCATGGGAGTGAGATTTGCAAAGTCAATATCAGAAGTAACTTTATTGGTTCCTTTTCCCCTATCTCTAGACTGTCTGATTCAACCTTTTCCAGAATACCATGATAGATGGTACAAGCAGCAACTGGGAACACCTGTAAACATGAATTGTTTCAGATTCACAGGAAGATCCCTCATGTGAAAAGACAAAAGACCTTTCACAAAAGACTCTGAAAAGAAAAAAATTTGATTATGCTGCCTGGCTCCTTGTGAGGTGCAAATAGCAAGTTATAAAGGTGCCCATTGAAAGGATTGTGAGACAGGGCATTGGTTCATAGTAGGCAATTAATGAATGCTTGTTTATTGATCGATGAATTGATGGACTGACAATAAACCTGAACCAGCCTTGGTATAATGCAGGTTGTGTTGTGTGAAGAAAGCTGGATTTGGAGTCAGGAGACCTCTACACAGCAATCCCCAAAACTGAGGGGACTGGTGGCTAGCAAAGACCTTTAGTTTTAACATCTATAAAAGGGAGATCATAAGACTTATACATTTCCAACAGAGGGTTGTTGTCAGTAAAAGGACTGGAAAATCTCAAAGTGACCCAAGAATGTGAGTATTATTGTCTACGAACAAAGCCTATAAAAGTGGTATGAAACTAAAATCCATAAACAAATTTAACTCTAATGGACAGCTGACTTCCATTAAAGTCTTAGGATCACAGATTTAAATCTGAAAATGACCTTAGAAGCCATCAAATCTAACACACTCATTTTACATATAATAAAACCAATACTGTGGAGATATTCCTTGAATTATCCAGGGTCACAGAGCCAGTGAGTGTATCATATAGGACAGGGCTGTCAACCTTCAGTTATCTTAGGGCCACATTAAAATAAAATAATTATTTAAAGGCCGTATCCAGAATAAAAATACAGTACACTAATAGAAAGTGGAGGAACACGTGTCATCAATATGACAGGCAAGGGTGAGAAGGACGAAAGCAAACACCAAACAACAAAATGACAACACAACAGTGTAAAGGTAGGTGCATACTACACCACCAACACCCTACCCCATCCCCAGCGAGGACTGCCCTCCCATCTCATAAGTGAAAACTCTCCGTTTCTCAATGAAAAGCTCTGGCCTTATAAATAGAATTGTCCACTCAATAATTTAGGTAGTAAGCTAGAGAACCCCCGTAGCTGAGGAAACCTAAAGAAAATCACCCTTTATGACTCCTTTCTCAGAGTGACACTAACCCCTTCATTCCACATTTCCTTCTCTCCCTTGATCTGAGGTGATTTACAAACAGCCCAATGGATCAGTTCAAGCACCTCTAAAGAGGGGAGGAAAGGAGCCTAAGAAGAAAAAATAGGGGGTTGGAAGCAGATGGAGAGGTTGCCTGAACATGGTCGCCCAACTATATAACCACATAAGACTTAAGTCTTAGGCAGCCTAGTGGACACTAAAGCCAAGAACTTAGCTCCCCACCTTCAAAAAAACTTTGTGAAAGGGGGCAGCTAGGTGACGCAGTGAGTAGAGCATGCCATGGAGTCAGGAGGACCTGAGTTCAAATCTGAACTCAGATGCTTGACACACTAGCTGTGTGACCTTAGGCAAGTCACTTAACCCCAATTGCCTTGCTTTCCTCCCTCCAAAAAAAAAAAGCTTTATGAAAGCAAAAAAAAAAAAAAAGGTACAGATGAAACGCATCCCGCAGATTGATTGAAAATTCCATGTGATACATTCCATCTGTAATACTGCTTAAAACACCAAAGAAAATTAACATCAATGAGATTATTTATTAGTGATGAAGTTAAAAATCTAATAAGCATTCCATGCAAATTATTATTTTATTTTTTCTCTCGTGAAAATTAAAACCCACAGGCGGGCCTCATAAAATCGCACTGAGGGCCCCATGCATCCCACAGGCTGCATTTTGGACAGCCCTGATACATGATATGACCTCAGGTTTTTGGTCCTGTCAAGCCAGGAGACCTGAATTCAAATGCTAACCCTGGCTCTTAAATGTTTTATCATGGATAGGCAAGTCATTTATCTCTGAGGCCTCAGTTTCATAATCTATAAAATGAAGGTGAAAGGCAGCATAGAAAGCAGGCCTTTGAGTCAGCTTTGGATTCAATCCTACTTCTGATGTATTCTGTCCTAGTTAATTCTTTATTATAAGTAGAAAAAAAACCTTTCTCACCTTCATTGGTAGAGGTAATTCCCTTACTTAGAGATCTCTATACCACTGAAATTACTGGTCTAGATCTGTCTCCCCCTCCCTCCATACCCCAGAAAGGAAAAACAAACAAATCAACACTAAAACAAGAAAAGAAAAGAATGTTCCTGTAGTAGCTGCATCTTAAGTTGTTGTGAGGATACATGATATTAATATGCAAAAGGGCTGTCCTATATGGAGAGGAAGCACCATGGCATACATAATAAAGTGTTGGGCTTGGAGTCAGGAAGAACTGAGTTCAAATCCCACTTCTGACATTTACTGGCTATCTGATCCTGGGGAAGATTTCAGCTTTGTAGGAGTTGTCACCACTCTTCTTGGGAGATACAGTTCTTATGGAGCAGGTTGGGGCAGTATTTTGTGGCTAGGAAGCTGGATATCTGCCTTCAGAGCCATTCTTCTTTCCACTATACCACTTCAAAGTAGAGGTTAGTAACCCTCGATGTTTTGATCCACGGATAGATTGTTATAGGAGTGGGGATTACACATCTGGAGGAAAAGCAAAACAAGATCTTTGCCATTTTCTCTAGATGTAACACATAAGTTTGTCATGGTCATTACATTTTACTGCTAGAATAAGACCACTGAAGTCAAATATTTACCTTCAAAAATAGGAGGGACTGACTCCAGCAATGCAGATTCAAAAAGCAGCTTCCTACCTTAGAGTTAACACCATTGTCTGGGAGAAGAAATGTCAGGAGAATAAACAGTAAGCTAATAACATGCTCCACTTGGCAGCTGAGCCCTCAGGTTATCTCTGACCCCAAAGGTTCAACTGACTCAATCAGAAGTACCTAAGTGACCAACAGGAACCCCCAGATCCCCCAATATTGACTACTATACTTTCTTTGAAAAAAAAAGAGTTTGTTTGACAGCTGGTTCAGGCACAAAGGCAATTCATAACAAAATAGCTAAAATCAGATTCTTTCTCTCGGATTCCAATTTTCTATTGAATATGTCGAGTATTTGGATTCCCCACATATTAGGTACTGAGTGTTCTAAGAATCGAAATTTCACCTGTTCTGATCACAACACTGATACCTAATCATGGCCAGATGACATCTAGGCTGTGAAAGACTTTGACACCCTATCAATCGACCAAACAATTAACAAGCCTTCATTAAGCACTCACCATCTACTAGGCACTGTTTAAAATAGCTGCTGCTGTACGAAATACACAAACACTAGACAGAAAGTTGCTGTAAGGGTAAGCTAAAAGCATCTGGGGAATATGCAAAAGAAGTTTTGAAGAAGGTATTGTTTAATCCAAGTATTGCAGGAATCCAGGGTCTCTAAAAAGCACAGGTGAGGAGGGAGAACACTCTAGGTATAGTTACAACAATGTAAAGGCATTTTATAGGAGAGGGAGCATTGTGCGTGAGCAGTAGCAGTACAAAAGCCAGTATGGCTGGACCATAGAACATGTAGCATAAGGTAAGAAGATAGGGAAACTAGATCTTTGTGCCCTAGAGAATAATATGTAATTTGGGGAGTAAAGGCAGTGTCAACGTAAGATGATAACTTCTGCTTTGGACAGACTGAGTTTGAAATGCCTACAAGACATCCAAATTCAAATGCTCAAAAGCAGTAACTGCAGTATTTTGTTAATATAGTTCCTAAAATGTGGCTCCCAGAACTGAATACAATATTCCAGATGCATTCTGACCAGGGCAGATTATTGTACAAGTAAACCATACTTGGTTCTAAATGGTCTTTTTACTGCAAAGAGAAACAAACAAACCAAAAAAAAAAACAGTTTGTGATATAAGACTGGAGCTCAGGAAGACTAGATGTGGATATTTGGATCTATGAATTATATACAGAGAGATTGTAAATGAACCCATAAGATCTGGAAAGTTCACCAAGTGAAATAATATAGAGGAAAAACATAAGGTGACCTGGGACTGAGTCTTAGACAGCTTCTGTGATTAGTAGGGATAACATGAATGGAGATACACCAAAGGAGATTGAGAAGAAGCAGTCAGAAAGGAATCAAGAGAACCAAGAAAGAGAAGTATCCTTAAAGCTTAGAGAAGTAAGAATATTGAGCAGGAGGTGACAGCAATGTCAAAAGCTGTGGAGGTCAAGAAGGAGCAGGATTAAGAAAAGGCTACTCATTTTGATAATTAATCAACTTCTAGTAACTTTGAGGGAAAAAAAAAAACAAAACGTTTCACTTTAATAATGTAGTCAGAAGCCAGACTGAAAAAAAAAAGTTAAAAGAGAGTGGGAGGAGATAAAGAGAAGGCATCAAGTGTAGACAGGTTTTTTGAAGGAGTTTAGTCGAGAGAGGAGAGATAAAGAGTGATAGCTCACAGGGATGATCAAATTTCTGTTAAAGTTTGTTATTATATCATGGATGAGACATAGGTATATTTCTAAAAAGCAGGGTAGGATCTAATAGCTCTGGAGAGATTGAAGATTAAAAAGTGAGAGAATAATGGAGGGGATCTGCTGAAGAAAGGATTAGGGGATATTATCAAGGATATAGGTAGAGGGATTGGCTTTGGCAAGGAGAAGGGACACCTCGTAATTAAACACTATAGCAAAAGAGGTTATGTTGGAGGATGACTCAGAGGCATGTGAGATAAGAGAAGGGGATAAAGGCTCCAGTGACTAGTTGAATTTAGTATAAATACGTATTTGGTGGGCAGAGAAACTAGGTGATTCAGTGGATAGAGCACTGGGCTTGGAATCAGGAAGACTAATCTTCATGAATTCAAATCTAGCCTCAGACACTTGCTAGCTATGTGACTCTGGGCAAGTCACTTAACCCAGTTTGACTCAGTTCCTCATCTGAAAAATATGAGCTGGACAAGGAAATGGCAAATCACTCTAGGATTTCTTCCAAGAAAACTCCAAACTAGGGTCATGAAATGTTGGACACAATGAAAACAAGAGAAAAACAACAACATATTTATGTGAGCATCTAGGTGGTACAGTGGATAGAGTGCTGGGCTTGGAGTAAGGAAGACTACTCTTCATGAGTTCAAATCTGGCCTGAGACACATGCTAGCTCTGTGAACCTGGGAAAGTCACTCAACTGTGTCTCAGTTCCTCATCTGTGAAATGGAATGGAGAAGAAAATGTCAAAACTCTCCAGCATCTCTGCTAAGAAGACCCCAAATGGAGTCACAACGAGTTGGACATAAATAAAAAAAAAAGACCGAACAATAACAATAATATTTGTGAGTAAACAAGAATAATAAGTATGTGTGTATGTGCATCTTTCCCACATTTATATATCAGTATTAATCAAAGTCTAACTTCTACTGCATCTCTGCAAAAGACAGACAACTTCTAAATTATTAGGAAATGAAGAAGCAGAAAACTACTAGAGAAATAAATACAATGATTGAATCAAAGTATTTTATAGCTAGTAGAGGTCTAGGCTAAGACGTAGGGCAGGATCTACTTTGGAAGAGGAAAGGAATGACCAGGCACCTATGGTAGCAATAATGGATTTTAAATTCTGAAAAGAATTTTAGAAAAGTTAGAATTCAGAGCTCTCTGGGGATAAATGAATGGGAATTGAAAGAAGTATACATATTTATCAGCTAGGAATGAAAATTTACTCATACATACAACATGGAATTTTTGCAAAACAAATGAAGAAACAAACAGAACCACTTAATATAATTAGTAATCACATTGTACTAAAACATTCTCTTCAATAAAGGGACATTGTACAAAGGATTAAAATTAATCAGAGACTTAATAATATTCCAAAATAAATTGTGGGTCAAAGAACAAATTATAGAAATGACAGTTTTTAAAAATCAAAATTATTGATGCCTGTGGGACAACATGTTCTTTTCTTCTCTCTTTGTGGGGAGAGGGGGAAATGTAGCCAAAGAAGTGCTTGGGGAAAAACATATCTCTAATTACTTCCATCAACAAAAGTAAGGAAAAATAGATAAATCAATTAGGCATGAAATTTCAAAAAGAAATCTAAAATTTCACCAAATTTTAAAATACAATTAACCATCAAATAGAAATTCTGAAATCCAAATTTAATTAATTAAGCCTCAGAAATAGAAATTGAAGATACCATAAATTCAACCTCATAAAATGGTAGAGGTAGAGGACTAGATGTATTTACAAGCAAATTCACTGAAACATACAAATAACAATTCCAATATTGCAAAAAAAATTTTTTTTTGACAAAAATAGGAAAAGAGAAAATCCTACCAAATTCCTTTTGAAACAAATATCTATATGTTTGGCAGGATAGAAAGAAAACTACATACCATTATCTCTAATGAACATCAACACTAAACTTTAAAATAAAATATTAACACAGCATCTGCAGTAGCATATCAAGAGATTATACACTATGACAATATTTGATTTATACAAAGAATTCAGTGTTAGTGTTGGTTAAAGATTTGAAAAAAACTACAAATATTAGTTGTTTATGACAAGGACAATAAAAATCAA
This sequence comes from Trichosurus vulpecula, assembly GCF_011100635.1. Taxonomy (NCBI): domain Eukaryota; kingdom Metazoa; phylum Chordata; class Mammalia; order Diprotodontia; family Phalangeridae; genus Trichosurus; species Trichosurus vulpecula. Next base: position 229,243,072 of record NC_050577.1, on the reverse strand, counting down.
ATGTTTATATTGATAGCTATAGGGAAAGAAATGCTTTGGACAAAATGAGACAACTATTTTGGATTAAAAAAAACACTGAAATATAGGAATAAATTGACTTTTTTTTTCCCTTAAAATGGTAAGTAGTACCTATCTAACAGCAAGAATTACATATAATTGAAATCATCTAGGACTTTTCTACATCATGGGAAAAGATCATGGAAAAAACAAGGATATGTACTATTACCATTCATTGGATATGGTGTTAAGAATGCTACATATCGCAATAAGATATCAACAACAACCTAAAGAATAGACAGGCAAAAATGAACCAAAATTATAGCATTTTCTGAATAATATGATGGTTTATTAATAGAACCCTCGAGATTTAACAACAAAAGAGAAATAATTGAAACAATTAATAACAAGCAGAGTTGCAGAATATAAAATGAATTTACCTCAATCATTATTATTTCTGCATATTGCCAATAAAACCCAGCGGGAAGAGAAATTTCATTTCAAACAACTTAAAACAAAAGTATGAAATAAAGGGAGTCAAGATGGTAGAGTGAAGATGGGACCCAGCTGAAATCTCTCAATATTCCCCTCCAAATAACTTTATAACAATGCCTCAAATCATACTTAGTCATGTTAGTGCCAAGAAAGGATCAGAAGGAGATTTTTTTTCAGCCTAAGACAACTTAGGAGGTTCACAGGAGATGTCTGTAATACTGTAGTGGACAGAGGCCCAGAGTGCAAAAGGAAATCCAGCATTGGGTTTTGGAGGTAACTATGACAACAGCAGCAGCAGCAGCAACAGCAGCTTTAAGAGCTCTCAGCCTGGAGATGGATGGGTAAGGGTGCTGGACAATTGGTCAGAAAGAAATTACAGGGTTCCTTTGCTAGCACTGGGTATAGCTGATGCTGATTGGCAACTCTATTGAACATAAGCAGTTTTGGTCCACTGTCTCAGGAAAGAGAGGAGCACTCATCATAGTCACAAGGGAGTAGGGGTCTTGGTCACAGTACCTGGGCCAAGAGTACTAGTGTTTGTGGCAGCAGGAGAACAGGGGCTTTTCTTGAGTAAAGACCAAAGCACAGACAAAGAGAGCAGTAACAACACAATTCCTTGGATCACACCACCTTGGAAGAACCCAAAACACGCAGACCCCCAGAACAAGCTCTGAAAACAAAAACACAAAACAATGCAAAGCTTGGCATAGTACCTTTCCACCTACCAGCATGTGAGTAGAGTCAAAATTTAACAGAAAGTACAAAGTGAAGAAATAGGCTGGAAAATGAGCAAACAACAACAAAAAAGAATGTGACCATAGGAAGATATTTTGATAAAAGGGAAGATCAAGACAAAAACTCAGAAGAAAACAACAAAGTGAAAATAAACAGAAGCAAAGTTTCAAAGAAAAATGTTAATTGGACCCAAGGCCAGTAGTAATTTCTAGAAGAGTTAAAAAAGAGAGCTGACAGTAGTAGGTGAAAAACTGGACAAAGAAATGTGAATGATACAAGAAAATTATGAAAAGAGAACATCTTGGAAAAGGAGGCTCCTCAGAAATACTAATGAAAATATCACCTTAAGAAAAAGAATTGTACTAATGGTAAAAGAGACATAAAAACCCATTAAAGAAAATAAGTTCTTTAAAAGCAGATTGTGTTTAAAGGAAAAGGAAATGGAAATACAAAAATTCACTGAGGAAAATAAAATCTTAAAAATTACAATTGGCTAAATGGAAAAAAGGTACAAAAGCTCAACAAAGAAAATAACTCCTTAAAAATTAGAATTTGGCATGTGAAAGCTAATGACTCTATGAAAATTCAAGAAACAATAAAACAAAATCAAAAGAATGAAAAAATAGGGGGAAAATGAAATATCTCTTTGGAAAAACAGCTGCTGGGGAAAATAGATCAAGGAGAGATAATTTAAGAATTATTGGACTACCTAAAAGCTATGATAAAAAAAAAAAACTTTCCTGATATCCTAGAATAAGGGTGTGAAAGAGAAATAGAAAGGATCCACTGATCACCTCCTGAAAGAGATCCAAAAATGAAAATTCCCAGGAATATCATAGCTAAATTACAGAGTTCTTGAGTCAAAGAGAAAATACTTCAAGCAGCCTGAAAAAAAAAAATCAATATCATGCAGCCCCTGTCAGGATCACACAAGATTTAGCAACTCACATGTTAAAAAAATCGGAAGGCTTGGAATATGATATTTCAGAGGGCAAATGAGCTAGGATTATAACCAAGAGAAACCTATCTAGAAAACCTGAGTATAATTTTTCAGGGGAAGAAATGGATATTTAATGAAACAGAGGTCTTCCAACTACATCTGATGAAAAGACCAAAGCTGAGAAAAAAAAGCTGATATTTAAAAAGAAGACTCAAAAGAAACCTAAAAAGGAAACCATGAAAGAGGGAGGGACTCAATGGAGTTAAACTGTTTACATTTCTATGTAGAAAGATGATTGATGCAACTGTAATATTAATTAATGTGGAACGTTTTTACTGTTTTCTCTTTTAGAATGCTAAAGTAAACAAGTGCCTTTGGTTAAGACTTGCTAGGTGCTAAGCCCCAGGCCCTCACCCTTTTGCTAACTAGGTGTAAAGCCCCAGGCCCACACCTTTTTCCTGATTAGGTCTGAAGTCTTCAGGCCCTAGGAAGGGTAAATAAACTTAGAGGTTATCATTTTGTTTGGCACTCTCACTCACTGGAAGAGTGTTGTGTGATTTGCAGATGAGACTCTGGACAGCCATTGTTAAGAGCCCCCCAGCTTTGAATACACCAAGATGTTGAAGCTTCTCTGGTAACTATGTATTGATATGGATAGATTGGTTTGTGTTGTTTGCTCTGTTTACATTGTCATTTGTAATTTTTGTTTGTATTCTCTCTGAAGTTCAGGGTGCTGTTTTTTTCCCCCTGAACTAAGTGAATTATATATGTATATTTGCTTAAAATGAGATTGTAAACCCCTTGAAGTTGTTTTCCTTAGAAAAGCAGATCAAAGAACCTTTGCTGACAGCTCTTGTTGCTGGCCTTGTTGGGTCTTATACCCTTACAGCAGCTGCTAGCCACATTGTTATTACAGCAACACTTAAGAATGTTATCACTATTAGGTCAGTTAGAAGGAGCTTCATAGATAGAGGGCAAGGGTATGAGTCAGTTACATTGGGATCATCTCCCAAAGAAGAATGTAGGAGTGAGAAAAAGGGATACACTGGGAGAAGGGGGAAGGAACAAGTAGAATGGGGCAAGTTTTCTCATACAAAGGAGTCACACAAAGAAGATAATCTGTAGTGGAGGGGGAAATGGTGGTGGTGTGGCAATACTTGAATTTCACTCTCATTGGAATTGGTTCAAAGAGGGAATAATACATACCTACACATATACACATCTGCTTACAGAAAGCTATCTTACCCAATAGGAAGAGATAGATATGTTATATGGTGGTGGGTGATAAGGGAAAGGGCAGATTAGAGGAGGCAGTTTGAGGAGGGGCAGGATTAAAAAAAGAGAGGGAAAAGGATGTACAGAGGAAAATTGAAGAGAGGGAAGTACACAATTAGTGATCATAACTGTGAATGTCAGTGGGATGAGGTAACCCATAGAATACAAGGAGATAGCAGAATGGTTTGGAAACTAGAATGCAACAATATACTATGTACAGAAAGACAAATGTACAGTTAAAATGAAGAGCTGTAAGAGATGAATGGAAGAGGGCAGAGGTGGCAATCATCATCTCAGACAAAGCAAAAGCAAAGGCAGACCTAATTGAAAGAGATAATCAGTGAAACTACATTTTGCTAAAAGGTACCATAGACATTGAAATAATACATTTAAAAATACATCAAATTTCTATTAAGTCCTCATTTTTTTCAAATATATAGGAAATATATTCAAACTTATAAAAGTAATC